>NC_142812.1:33208476-33271025 GCF_049724085.1 Artemia sp. Qi Xiang Cuo | reverse complement strand
TCTACTACTACTACTAACAACTCATCGCAGCACCAAGCCGCCTGAGGCCAACACAGCTACGCACGCTCCTCCTCCACCCCAATCTATTCAAAGCCTCCCTTTTTACGCCCGCCCACGAAGTTCCCATTCCCTTTAAATCTTTCTTTATGACGTCCTCCCAACCCAGACGGGGACGAACTGCTTTCCGTTTAGCCCTAGATGGTTGGCCGAAAAGAACAATCTTCGGCAATCTGTCATCCTTCATCCGAACAACATGCCCTAACCACCTCAACCTTTCTTTCATTATAGACCTAGAAAGTGGTATTGAACTACATTTTTCGTAAAGCCTATTGTTTGAAATACGGTCAGTCAGCCGGGTACCCAGAACAATCCTTAAGCAATTTCTCTGGAAAACATCTAGCAAATCTTCAACCGCTTTTCGGAGCGTCCATACTTCAGAGCCATATTTGACCACTGTCATCACTGTAGCTTCTAAGATTCTAATCTTGGTTTGCAGACTTATCTTCCTATTCTTCCAGACTTTTTTAACTGTGAAAAAACACCCTGAGCCTTGGCTATTCTATTTTTAACATCTTCACTGCTCCCACCATCTTTACTAATAATACTACCAAGGTAAGTGAAACTGCCCACCTGATCAATCTTTTCATTACCCAACGTCACCTTTTCATCTTCACTTATTCCTAGATGCTTTCTGGGGGAATTTTATGCAGGAGAAAACGTTCCATTGAGACATTGAAAGGGGAGAATTTCCAAGAATTTTTTCACGGAGGGAGGATTTCCGGCTGGATTTCAAAAATCATTGGAAATTAAAAGAAAATCAAATCTTTTTTCAAATGAATTTTCAAATGAATTTTTCAAAAGAATTTTTCAAAAGAATTTTCCAGGCGGAATTTTCCACAATGACTTTTCTTGGGGGAATTTTCAGCAGGGATAAGATTTTCAAGGGAAAGGGGCATCTTAGGTGGGAGGAACGTTCAAAGGAGGAACTTTCTTGGGAGGGTGATTTTTCATGAAGGGAAAAGGCGGATTTTCCGGTATTATTTGAAAAACGATCACAAATTAAATAAAAAAAACAAGTTTTTCAACTAAAAGTTAAGAGCAACACTAGAACCTAAAGCGAACAGAAACTATCCTTTATATGAGGGGGGTCCTCCTCAATACCTCAGTCTTTTACACTAATTCTAACTTTTTGTCCCAATTATTTAACAACATTTCCTGAGTAGAGATGGGGGCGCTACTCCGACGACCACACCATATATGGGCATAGAGCCACGTGGTTTATGGACTTTCTCAGTGAGAATTTGAAAAACAGGAATTTTGTCACATTTATGGATGGTTCTATGGACTTTCTCAGTGAGAATGAAAAAACAGAAACTTTGTCACATTTATGGATGGTTCTATGGATGGTTATGTGTGTTGATTATTTGACGGTTTTATGGATTTTGTCAGTGAGAATGGAAAAACAGGAACTTTGTCACTTCCTTCTTGTTCAAGCCAGATGTTATGATCCGAAAATAGTATCTGTTGTTGTTATTCGAGCCAGATGCTATGAGGCTCCGGGAAACAGTTAATGACACTTCCTTCCTGTTCGAGGCAGATGTTATGATCCAGAAACAGTATTTGTTATTGTTATTCGAGCCAGATGTTATGAGGTTCCGGGAAATAGTTAATGACACTTCCTTCCTGTTCGAGACAGATGTTATGATCCGGAAACAGTATTTGTTATTGTTGTTTCCAAGCCAAATGTTATGAGGTTCCGGGAAACAGTTAATTAATGTCTGACAGATGACGTCAAGTTAATTAATGACTTTACATTTCCAAAGAGAAAAGTCTCCGAGAAACAGTTAAATCACAGATGATGTCATGATTGATTGATTGACATGGAAGGGGAATTAATTTGTTGTTCTAAAGAGAATTGATTCATGAAAGGGAAATTAATTTGGACTTCTAACAAGAGAATCGTTTCCGATGCAGAATCGTTTCCTTTTCTTTTCGCGCGAAAAGGTTTCCAAATAATTGAAATAAGCCAGCGCGGGGATGCCAAACAAAAGGAACATGCTGAAATTACGTTTAGGGATTATTTGGGCGAAACCGTTTTAGACATTTTAGGGAATTATTTCGGCGAAACAGCTAGAGACATTTTAAGAGATGATTTTTGAAGAGATTTTGGAAGAGGTTTTGAGTGTGGTCGTTATAATACACAAGTTCCATTTGAACAGTGTTGTGAGGTCCTCTACCCCAACCCAAAGGGCCCCGATTGCTCTACCCCAACCCAAAGGGCCCCGATTATTCTACCCCAACCCAAAGGGCCCCCGATCCCTCTACCCCGACCCCGAAGGAAGCCACCGGTCTTCAAAGGTCCACTGGGCTCCCAAAGGGCCCCCGGCTCTCAAGGTTCCCCCAGACCCCCCCCCCGGGGCCCAAAGGGCCCCTCCCCCCTTGGCCCCCCAAAGGAGCCCCTCTCCCTCCATCTCCTCCCTCCTCCTCCTCCTCCCATCCCCTCCTCCTCCTACACTCCTCCTCCTCCTCCTCCTCCTCCTCCTCCCTCCCTCCTCCTCCTCCCCTCCTCCCCTCCCCTTCCCTCCCCTATTTCTTATACTTTTTTTTGTGCACTGAGACACAGAACGACCCCCTCCCCCCGGCCCCTCCCCCTCCAAAGGTCTGATTTTTCAAAGTTCATTTTGAATTTCTTTCGTTGAAATGCGAGAGTTGGAATATTTCAGTAGTGTTTCGTTGCGGTTTACATTGACACAGTTACATTTTCTTGATTTTTCAAAGTTCATTTTGAATTTTTTTGTTGGAATGCAAGAGTTGGAATATTTCAGTAGTGTTTGGTTGTGGTTTACCTTGCCACAGTTACATTTTATTGATTTTTCAAAGTTCATTTTGAATTTCTTTCGTTGAAATGCAATAGTTGGAATATTTCAGTTGTGTTTGGTTGTGGTTTACCTTAACACAGTTACATTTTCTTGATTTCTCAAAGTTCATTTAGAATTTCTTTCGTTGAAATGCATGAGTTGGAAAATTTCAGTAGTGTTTCATTGTGGTTTACCTTGTCACAGTTACATTTTCCTGATTTTTCAAAGTTCATTTTGAATTTCCTTCGTTGAAATGCAAGAGTTGGAATATTCCACTAGTGTTTGGTAGTGGTTTACCTTGTCACAGTTACATTTTCTTGATTTTTCAAAGTTCATTTTGAATTTCTTTCGTTGAAATGCAAGAGTTGGAATATTTCAGAAGTGTTGGGTCGTGGTTTACCTTGTCACAATTACATTTTCTTAATTTTTCAAAGTTCATTTTGATTTCTTTCTTTGAAATGGAAGAGTTGGAATATTTCAGTAGTGTTTAGTTATGGTTTACCGTGTCATAGTTACATTTTCCTGATTTTTCAAAGTTCATTTTGTATTTTTTTTCGTTGAAATTCAAGAGTTGGAATATGTCAGTAGTGTTTTGTCGTGGTTTAAATTGTCAGAGTTAAATTTTCTTGATTTTTAAAAGTTAATTTTGAATTTCTTTCGTTGAAATGCAAGAGTTGGAATATTTCAGTAGTGTTTTGTTGTGGTTTACCTTGTCACAGTTACATTTTCCTGATTTTTCAAAGTTCATTTTGAATTTCTTTTGTTGAAATCCAAGAGTTGGAATATTTTAGTAGTGTTTGGTTGTGGTTTACCTAGTCACATTTACATTTTCTTGATTTTTCAAAGTTCAGTTTAAATTTCTTTCGTTGAAATGCAAGAGTTGGAATATTTCAGCAGTGTTTGGTTGTGGTTTACCTTGTCACAGTTATATTTTCGTGTTTTATTAATTTAATTGTGTTTGTCTTTCATTTAAATTTATGTTTGGGATTATTCTAGTATTTGTTGGTTGTTGTTGTTATTGTCTCTCGGACATGTTCTTGTTTTTCAAATGTTCATTTCGACTTTACTTCGTTGTATCGCACTAGTTGCACTATTGCGGTAGTGTAGTGTGTGGGCTCACATATAAACAGAAAAATTTTATTGATTTTTAAAATTTCATTTTGAATTCATTTCTTTGAAATGCAAGAGTTGGAATATTTCACTAGTGTTTGGTAGTGGTTTACCTTGTCACAGTTACATTTTCTTGATTTTTCAAAGTTCATTTTGAATTTCTTTCGTTGAAATGCAAGAGTTGGAATATTTCAGGAGTGTTTGGTTGTGGTTTACCTTGTCAGAGTTACATTTTCTTGATTTTTCAAAGTTCATTTTGAATTTCTTTCGTTGAAATGCAAGAGTTGGAATATTTCAGTAGTGTTTGGTTGTGGTTTACCTTGTCACAGTTACATTTTCCTGATTTTTCAAAGATCATTTTGAATTTCTTTCGTTGAAATGCAAGATCTGGAATATTTCAGTAGTGTTTGGTTGTGGTTTACCTTGTCACAGATACATTTTCTTGATTTTTCAAAGTTCATTTTGAATTTCTTTCACTGAAATGCAAGAGCTGGAATATTTCAGTAGTGTTTGGTTGTGGTTTCCCTTGTAACTGTCACATTTTCTTGATGTTTCAAAGTTCACTTCAGACTTCTTTTGTTGAATGCCTATTGATGTAATATTTCTGTAGTGTTTGGTTAAAGTTTACCGTGTCACACCTATATTTTAATGATTTTTCTATGCTCATTTAGAATTTCTTCGATTCCATGACCTTTTTTTAAAATTTAAGTATTAGTTGGTTATGGTTTAAAATTTCAAATCTACATTTTCCTGATTTTTCAAAGTTCATTTTGAATTTTTTTTCGTTGAAATGCAAGAGTTGGAATATTTCACTAGTGTTTCGTTGTGGTTTAACTTGTCACAGTTACATTTTCATAATTTTTCAAAGTTAATTTGAATTTCTTTCGTTGAAATGCAAGAGTTTGAATATTTCAGTAAAGTTTCGTTGTGGTTTTCCTTGTCACAGTTACATTTTCTTTATTTTTCAAATTTCATTTTGAATTTCTTTTGTTGAAATCCAAGAGTTGGAATATTTGAGTAGTGTTTTGTTGTGGTTTACCTTGTCACAGTTACATTTTCTTGATTTTTCAAAGTTCATTTTGGATTTCTTTCTTTGAAATGCAAGAGTTGAAATACTTCATTAATGTTTCGTTATGGTCTACTTTGTCACAGCTACATTTTCTTAAATTTTCAAACTTCATTTTGAATTTGTTTCATTTAAATGTAAGAGTTGGAATATTTCAGTAGTGTTTTATTGTGGTTTACCTTGTCATGGTCACATTTTCTTGATTTTTCAAAGTTCATTTGAATTTCTTTCGTTTAAATGCAAGAGTTGGCATATTTTAGTAGTGTTTGGTTGTGGTTTACCTCGTCAAACTTACATTTTCTTATTTTTCAAATCTAATTTTGAATTCTCTTCTTTGAAATGAAAGAGTTAGAATATTTAACTCGTGTTTCGTTGTGATTTACCTTGTCAGAGTTACATTTTCTTGATTTTTCCAAGTTCATTTTTAATTTATTAGTTTATATGCAAGTGATTGTATATTTAAGTATTTTTTGGTTACTGTTTACATAGTAACAGTTACCTTTTAGTTATTTTTAAAATTTCATTTTTGATTTCTTTCCTTGAAACGTAAGAGTTGGAATAGTTCAGTAGTGTTTGGTTACGATTTACATTTACATAGCGGCATGGTATGAATTTTTCAATGTAAATTTGAAGGTCTGCCATTGAAAACTACGAGTTGGAAAATTTCAGCAGTGTTAGATTGGGGATGACCAAGATTCAGCAAAATATTCCTAATTTTTTAAAGAGAGGATGAATCTCATTCGTATTAGTGCAAGTTGTAGAATATTTAAGTTGTGTCTGTGAGTGGTTTACCTTGTCACAATTACATTTTCTTCATTTTTCAAAGTTCATTTTTGAATTTCTTTCGTTGAAATGCAAGAGTTGGAATATTTCAGTAGTGTTTGGTTGTGGTTTACCTTGTCACACTTACATTTTCTTGATATTTCAATCTTCATTTTGAATTTCATTCTTTGAAATGCAAGAGTTGGAATATTTCACTAGTGTTTGGTTGTGTTTTACCTGGTCACAGTTACATTTTCCTGATTTTTCAAAGTTCATTTTGAATTTCTTTCGTTGAAATGCAAGAGTTGTAACTTTCCACTTTAATATTCCAAAAACTCTATCAGAAAAAAAATACTACTAAGACAATAGCCGCTGGTATCCCCTTTCAGATATTGCTGATATAGTAAAAGGCAAAGTTCTTGTTGGCTAATAAAACAAAGTAATATAATAAAACAAGATCCGGTAGCTTTTTCACTTGTTCAATAATTGAGCAATTAGTAACTTATATACAATTAGAGGCTTAATGGCCATATTAAAACAGTATATTATTATTATTATTGAAAAGTAAGTTGAATATGTCTTATTTTGAAACAAAATGTGGATAATTGAAGAATATGATTTATATTACTGTACTACGAGAAACCGAGACTTTGAGCTCTCCTTCGACTTTTTTTTTTGCAGAAATATCTTCATCAATTTTTGCAGTATTTGAGAAGTGTTTTTTCTAATCCCTTCTTCGAAGTTTCCATGAATAAGGCTATATTTTTACTTGTGCATAAAGTCCAACCTAAGCAATTCCAGCAATAAAACTCGGGCTGTGAATTGTAACTTTCCATTGTCGACAAAAAATAGTCAGGATTATTACACCGTTAGGGTTATAATTTGGTTCACATAATAAACTGTGGTGCTAAATTGGGGTTATATGTATCCTTTTTGCAGGCGAAAAACTTTGGAACTGCTATTGTCTTACCAGCTCTGTTTAGCAGATTTCTTATTGGCTGGGTGGCAAACGTTATATTTGTTCTCTATGCTTTCTGCGCAGCAAGATGGTTTTGTTGCAAGAAAAAAGACAACAAGTTTGACAATGAAGACGAAAAAGCTGATGTAAGTATCAACCCAATGCATATATGTGGTTAAACTACAACCAAAATAGCGTAGGAACATTCAATTGCCATAACCTGAAAAGAGTGCAACTGAAAACTTAGCCTTTGCAAACTTGCTAGAAACCTACTCATTTCACTGAATAGAAGATGAGTTTTTACTTCCTCCCGGTCATCCGTATCTATAAGCCAAAGATGTTCTACACTCTTACTCTCCGAATCTTTCCTTAAGTTCTCTAGCATTAACGTTAATTTTTGTCAGAAATTGAGCTATATCTCTCTCATATTAAGGGCATAAATTTTTTCTTTAAAAAAAGAATGAATCAACAACTAATGAGGGTCTTAAGGGTCGATAAATATATCTTTGAGATAATCATATATAACATTAATTGAATTTAATTGATAAATATAAAATTGAATAGATAAGTTTGCTTCGATGTACTTAAAAAAAAGAAATATCATAAGTCACCATATCTCTTAGAATGCATAAGATGCTCAAAAGAGTATATTCCCCACTTAAATATTTGTCCTTCGTTTCTCTTTATATTTCATTTATTCAACCTTTCAATAGATAGTTATTTTTTTACTTTGCTTAATGCATATACAATAAGGCTAAATTCAGGCGAATATATAAAATGACAAAAATATGTGTCAAAGAGTAAAATAACTGAAGCTTTTAACCAAATGCAATACAAATTTAACAGTGATTTCTTATCTTGCTTCTCGATAAAATTGACTTTTTTTTACTATTAATCAAAAAAACTTTTTCCAAAAAATAAGTTTAAAAAAAAGTAAAGAACTCCATTAAACCAAAAATGAACAAAAATACAATCAAATAATCTTCCATGCATACAACTATCACAAATCAGTATCACTAAATACATGAAACGCAAAACGAACAGAAATTAAAATAAATAACAGAGTCAAACTCAAAACAAGCAGAAATTAATATGAGTTAGGTTCTAAGCCCCTATGCTTTCTAATAGCCAGAATATAATTTGTACTTTACTGAAAAAAAAAATCAAATGTGTTTACTGAAAAAATGTACATTGTCAGTTTAATATAAAAATGCTGATAATTATTCCTTATAATTTTTAATTAATTTTTGATTTCTTAAACTTATAAAAATGAAAACATTTAAAAGATTTTTTTCAGTAAAATACAAATTATATTCTGACTTTTAGAAAGCATAAGAGTTAAGAACCCTACTCATATTCGATTCTTCTCGTTTTGGGTTTCACTCTGTTATTTTTTTAATATCTGTTTGTTTTGGCGTTTCATTTATTTATTGTAACTGATTTGTGGTAGTTGTATGCTTGGTAGATTATTTGATTCCATTTTTGTTTATTTTTGGTTTATTGGAGATCTTTACTTTTTTTTGAAACTTATTTTGTGAAAAAAATTTTTAAATTAATTTTTGTTCGTTTTATATTGACATAATCTTTTTCAGAGAAAAAACTGAGCCTCTTCTAAAGGTAAACAACCATCCATTCCATAAAAACCTTAAATACCCCCTAGGAATAACTTAAAACCCTTGCCCCTAATCTCTGGGGTTTGTTTCAACCCCAAAAGCCTTGTTGTATGATATTTAGACTATTTTGAATAGAATGGATATCTCGAATTTTCTATTAGATGTATTTCGGGACAATACGACGAGTGTGTGTGTGTGCGTGAGGGGGGGGGGGTAGCTGCCCCCCGATCACTTTGACTCTTAAAAACAGCACTAGAGCGTTTGATTAACAATCCAATGAGCTCCCTCTAAAGTTTATATGACCATACTTTCTATAAAAACCTTATATGCACGCCAGGGCATAAATTACAACCCTTGCCCTGAGGGCTGGGGGGTGTTATCCTTGAAGACATAATTTCCAGACCTTTCAAACACGTTGAACAAAATGGCTGTCTCAAAATTTTGATTGGAAGTTTTTGGGGATATGATGAGCGTGGCCGGGGGGGGGGGGCATTTGTCCTCTGATCACTTTCGACTAATAAAAAAGGCACTAGTCCTCTCAGTTTCAAATCAAATGAGCCCTTTTTGAAGCTTCTACGGCAAAAATTTTTATAAAAACCTTACATGCCTTAAGGGCATAACTTAGTCCCTTTATCCAAAGGGCTATGGGGGGGAGGATTATGGTCCTCAAAGGCATAATTTCCAGGCCTTTCAACAAAGTTGAACAAAATGACCTACGTTGATCAAAATGTTGATCGGAAATGTTTGGAGAAATGATGTGCGTGGGGGGGGGGGTGGTTCTCCCTCCGATTACTTTTGACTATTAAAAAGAGAAATAGCCCTCTCAATTTCCAATCGAATGAGCCCTGTTTTGAAGCTTCTACGACAACGCTTTACATGAAAACCTTATATACCCCAAGGGCATAACTTACAACCTTAGCCCTGAGGGCTGTGGGTGGGTTTCATACTCAAAGACATAATTTCCAGACCCTTCATCTAAGTTCAACAAAATGGCTATATCAAAATGTTGATCGGATGTGTTTGGGGAAATGATGGGCTTGGGAGGGGGAGGCATTTGTCCTCCAATCGCTTTTGACTATTAATAAGGGCACTAGCCCTCTCAATTCCCAATTGAATGAGCTTTTTTCAAGTTTCTATGACAATGTTTACTATAAAAATCTTATAGGTCCCCAGGGCATAACTTACAACCTTTGCTCTGGGGGCTGTCGGGGTTTGTCATTCTCAAAGACATGATTTCCGGACCTTTCAACTACGCTGAACAAAATGAATATCTCAAAACTTTGATTGAATGTGTTCGGAGAAATGGTGGGCGTGAGAGGGGGGTTAGTAGTGTTCTAATCACTTTCGACTATTAGAATGAGAACTAGCCCTTTTAATTTCAAAACGAATGAGCCCTTTTTGAAGTTTCTACGATAACACTTTCTATAAGAATCTTATATGCCCCCAGGGCATAACTTACAACCCTTTCCTTGAGGGTTGTGGAGGGGGTGGCGTCCTCAAAGACCTAATTTCCAGAACATTATGTGTTTGGGGTAAGAGTGGGCATGAGTGGGGGGTTAGCTGCCCTCCAATCCCTTTCAACTATTAAAAAACGGCACTAGCCCTTTCAATTTCCGATCGAATGAGTCCTTTCTGAAGTATTTACGACAACGCTTTCTATAAAAACCTTATATTTCCCAATGGCATAACTTACAACCCTTGCGTGAGGGCTGTGGGGGAGTGTCCTCATCAAAGACATAATTTTCAGATCTTTCAAGCACGTTGAACAAAATGGCTATATTAAAATTTTAATTTGATGTGTTTGGGGAAATGGTGGACGGGAGAGGGGGGTTAGTTGCTCTCCAATCACTCTCTACTGTTAAAAAGGGCACTAGCGCTTTCAATGCCTAATCGAATAAGCCCTTTTTGAAGTTTCTGCGGCAACCCTTTCTATAAGCACCGTATATGCCCCCAGGGCATAACTCACTACCCTTACCCTAAGGGCTGTCGGGGGGGGGATGGTCTTCATCCTCAAAGACCTAATTTCCAGAACTTTCAACTACGTTGAACAAAATGGCTATCTCAAAAATTCTGATTGATGTGTTTGGGGAAATAATGGGCTTGACAGGGGTGTTAGTTGTCCTCCAATCACTTTCGACTATTAAAAAGGGCACTGGCCCATTCAATTTCCAATCGAATGAGTCCTTTTTGAAGTTTCTACGACAACACTATCTATAAAAACCTTAGATGTCCCCAGGGCATAACTTACAACCTTTGCCCTCAGCGGCGTGGGGAGTTTGTCATCCTCAAAGACATAATTTACAGAACTTTCAACTACTTTGAACAAAATGGATATCTTGGAATTTTGATTGGATGTGTTTGGGGAAAAGGTAGGCGTGAGAGGGGGGTTAGTTGCCCTCCAACCACTTTCGACTATTAAAAAGGGCACTAGCCCTTTCAATTTCCAATCATAACTTACAATACTTACAACACTTACAATACTTACAAGACATAACTTACAACGCTTCCCCTGAGGGTTGTGAGGGAGAGGGGGTGGCGTCCTCAAAGACCTAATTTCCAGAATATTAAACTACGTTGAACAAAATGCCTATCTCAAAATTTTGACTGAATGTGTTTGGGGAAATGGTGAGCGTGAGAGGGGGGTTAGATGCCCTTCAATCACTTTCAACTATTAAAAACGGCACTAGCCCTTTCAATTTCCAATCGAATGAGCCCTTTCTGAAGTTTTTATGACAAAGCTTTCTATAAAAACCTCATAGGCCCCCAGGGCATAACTTACAACCCTTGCCTTGAGGGATCTGAGGGGGCTATCATCCTCAAAGACCTAATTTCCAGAACTTTCAACTACTTTGAACAAAATGGATACCTCAAGATTTTGATTGCATGTGTTTGGGGAAATGGTGGGCGTGAGAGGGGGGTTAGCTGCCCTCCAATCACTTTCAACTATTAAAAACAGCACTAGCCCTTTCAATTTCCAATCGAATGAGTCCTTTTTCAAGTATTTACGACAACGTTTTCATAAGGTTCACTCTCTACTGTCATTGTGAAGTTTCTACGACGACTCCTTCGATACGAAGTGCTCTGGTTGAAAAGAAACAAACAAACCAAAAATTAATAAATAATACATTTTGCCAACATCGTTATTTACTTTGGCAGCGCTATTGCGCTGCTTGTGATAAACGAATTGATGGACTCACACGGCACTTCTTATAACTAGTCAAGGAGCTTCAGCTCATCATAGACTTCAACTTGAAAATAAAGACAGTAGTGATTTTCAGCGAGAGATACAGAGAGAGAGAGAGAGAGAAAGGGACAGAGTGAGCAACCATGGAAAGCATGGTAACGACAAAACTGAACAAATAATATTATTAAGTGATCAGAAATATTCTAATACAGAGATATAGCTTTACCTTAGATACTAAAATCATTTAAGGACATGGTACTTAGTATTTCACTATACATATATATATATTTTTTTTAGCTATGTTAATAGTCATGAAGTTTCATCAAGCCGAAGCTAAAATTGTTTTTGTGACATAATATATATGTTTTGTAGATTGTATTTTAATCAAAAATAAAATTACTTTCAATGTTTTGTAAAGTCAAAATGAAGACTTTATTCGTGAACCGTAGGTAATAGACTGGTAAAAATAATGGCAAAGATTCTTTTTTTTAATTAACTGCTTTAATTTTAATTCGAGGGCTGGCGTTAAAGTAGGCCGATTTCATTCATATGCTGTTCCAAGTATGAATCAAATATTTTGTATTATCGACCTGGTAAATAAGAAGTGACTTGCGCTGATAGTCTCTGAAACGACAAAAAGGAGTTTAGTAAAAAGGTACACATGAAAAGAATTGATTTTTGCATGCCAATCCCAAATATCTGAAACTAATAAAGTACAAAGGTATTGGGCAAAAAATATTAGTTTCCCAGGAATTTTTGAAATTTTGAAAAAAGAAAAAAAGTTCCCAAATAATAAAGTAATCTTGTTGTAAAATACGGCATCCAATAGCTTCGCTGTTTTGTGTTGCAAAGAAGTATTTTTTGCCCGATGAAGACAAAATGCTGGATTGGGGAAGGGAACATCCATAGATAAGGTTCATTCGGACCCTATGACTTATGGAATCCATGAAAATTTTGACCACAAAAGTCATTTTTGATATTTCAGACTTCTCCCCTCAAGAAACGTTTAAAAGGGCATAACTTTTAAGGGATAGTTATTGTTTTACGAATATCATACTTGAATGTAAAAAGTGTGGTTGAAGAGTGACATAGTGACCTTCACATCTAAGACAGCCCCAGGATAAAACAGTTTGTACTGATGAACTGCAAGCGAAGGACGACCCTTGTTCCCAGAAAAAAAACGTTTCTTTTGATTTCGTTCAACCTAAGCGAAAATTTTGATTGCAACTCCGTTTTCATGTCCCTTACTGGGTTGCAGCTCCCGCAGCGACCATTACTCTGTTTTCATATAAAGATTTCTTCACATTGAATTTTGGCTTTCCGTTTTCCCCTTCACACTGGATTCAATAAGGCTTCCATGAGGCTCATAACCCTCCTTAAGACCTTACGTTAACATACCCATAAGTAAAAACGCGATGCTAGAGATCTGACAAAAGAAGTTCAAAATATTTCAACTTTTTACGTTTATGTTTAAGCTATATGGATTTAGATGAAAAAATATTTGAGTTTTGTAGAAGCTAGAAAATGCTATATAGCTCAAAGGACCCTGCTTTCAAGGACAAGCAATTTAGACTGAATTCTTTGGAAAATCTGAGCCAAAGTTTTTTATCAGCAGGAAAGAATGTAGTAAGTATAGACTTTCTTGATTTGTAGGCCTAGCATAGGCTATACTTTGATAAATGTCGCTAGTTTTTTTATTCTATTTGGGTTTGAGGTTAAAATATATCCTGCTGTGGTACAGTTAATCACATAAAATGACATTTGGGAGATTAGTTTTGTAACTTAACACAGGATTTAAGATGTTCTTTATGAGCTTGAAGTGAGATTAAATTTAGATAAAGATCTAACCTACTTTGGGACAATTAAATAGATAGTCTGATCTAGTTTCACAATATCCTGGTTCTGAATAAAGGAATAAATGACAAATCTTTCCTTTTTTTGGCATTAGTTTCATAGCTAAGATGAAAAACATTGTAAAATTAAAAATGAACTTTTTTGATGAAAAAATTATTGAGTTTATAGAATCAAGGCAATATTTGTATAGCTCTAACGGCCCTTTTTTCAAGGAAAGACCAGTGAAACAAAATTCTTGGGAAAGTCTAAGCCAAAGCTTTACCTCAGTTGGAAAGAATATTAATGGTAAGTCTTGTTAGGACTTAGGTACTTATGTATTATACGAGAAATGCTTGACAATTTGGATTGCAAAGATCAGATAAATACTCGAGAATTTGGATCGCAAAGATCAGATAAACACTCGAGAATTTGGATCGTGAAGATAAGATTGGACAATAACCAGTTAGTTTGCAATGCATAATGATAGAATATAGTGTCTCACCATGGATGATCAAATTAAGAATTGGGATTTGCCAAGGACCGAAGAACAGGCAATCATATTTTTTCAGGATAAGGGGTTGTTGCCTAATCTAACCTAATTTTACTAATAAAGTATTATATTTTCATCATATTTTGTTTTATTTCATTAGCATTGACCAAACTTCACTTCTTGAGTGTTTCTTATGTAATGCATAAGTACCAAGAATTTTTTTATTTGTATGCCAAGACTAGGATATGCTTTGATAAACACTGGTAGCACAATATGTAGCAGTCTGAAAGGAATGCTGTAAAAAATGAAAAATGTACTCAGTTATTTTTCTGGAAAGATCTGAACAAAAACTAGCTTAGTCTGACCAAAGTATGGTTAGGTATATTAACCTTTGACTGTCTTTTGAGAAATACTCTTTTACTACGCCTGTTCAAAACTAAACCAATTATTGGGAGAGTGATTCCCAAATGAAAAAGATTTAAGATCACACAGGAAAAATAAAGACTGCAAGATAATTTCTTTGGTAATGTAGTAGTTTTGTATGGGCTATCTTGAGGGTATATCCAGGACCATTAAGGTAAGATAAGAAGCATTGTCAGAAACAAAAATGCGATATATGAAAAGAGCATAAAATAAGGAATCTCATGGTAATTTTCTTAAGTTTATTAATCCATTTTCTCCTATGAAGCTGCTGATCTATAATGCTACCTCGCATTGAGCTGCCATTTCTCATGATTAGGTTCAATATAGGCTATTTAAGGTTATTTGTGTTTTTCTTAAAATGATAAAATTGTACAATATGACCTAAATTTTGATTAAAAATAAGTACAAAAATATTGCAGGCCAAAATAATCTGCAAAGTTTTGTTTATAGTATAAGCAATAGGCTTACATTTTAAATTGTTATTTTTTTCAACAACACTTAGTTTACATTTACAACATGTGAAACATATATTTAGAAATAGTTTTTAATATTAGAAGTGATTTAGAAACTAATGTGTCCTTAACAGTCTTGGAAAGTACAAATAAAATCAAACTGAACACTTGATGTATTATGATATTAATTGTTGAAAGGTCATCAGTTCAAGATTTTATTTCACTGTAATTTTTATTCTCATTTTCAATGCTGTAATAACTGGAAAAGAAAATAATTGTAATATCATTTGTTTTCAGTGAAGCACCAATGACGCAGTAGGATTTATACTTTTGCAATGGGGGAAGGGGGCAGTATTCAAACTCATGTTTTTAATGAAACTATATTTTTCTTGAACAGTCTTGGAAAGAACTAATAAAATGAAACTGAATATTTAGTATATAATATTATTAATTGCTGAAATCACCAGTTCAAAATTTAATTTTGCTTTAATTTGTACGTTTATTTTTAATGTTGTAATAAATACAAAAAATTTCTTAAAATAAGTTCTCAGTAAAGCGCCAATGACGCAGTAGGTCTTAGACTTTTACAGTGAGAGAAGGAGGCAAAACCCAAACTCTTGCTTATAGTGATTTTTGCTCGTTTCAAGCTTGATTTGCATATTCAATTTAAGTTTCATCCGTTTTAAGATGTATTTATTCATTTATATTGTATGTATTTCATTTATATTTATTTATTCATATTATACCTGTTGTATGTTTGTTTGCTATAATTGTTTATTTAATTTCTGTTCGTTTCCGGTGTCATTTATACTTCAATAGCAACATATTTTTGTTCGTTTTAGCTTGATTTGCATATTCAATTTAAGTTTTATTCGTTTTAGATGTATTTATTCATTTATATTAGTACCTGTTGCATGTTTTTTTGCTATGATTGTTTATTTAATTTCTGTTTGTTTTGGGTTTCATTTATTCTTTAAAAGTAATATTTGGTCATTTTGAGTTTGAAATATTGTAGGTTTCTATTTCTTCTGATCTTAAGTTTAACATGGCCTATACTTTTCTTTAAATTTTTTTTTTGGAAAGTTTTTTTTAAATAATTTCTGTTTGTTTTTGATTGCCAAAGTTTCAAGATTTTCAAAATTCCCTATTTCAAAATAATTTTTTATTCCAATATAAATTAACAGTCTTGGCAAGAACTAATAAAATTAAGCTGAACATTTGATATATAATTATATTAATTTCTGAAAGCTCACCAGCTCAAGATTTTGTTTCACTCAGGACTGGACTTAAAGCTATAACGCTTCAAGGCCCAGGCGTTTTTGCCACTCCGTTTTTGCAAGATTTTCGGGGGAATCCCCAAAACTTCGGGGATAGTGAAAGCCGCAAGGATTAGTGGGCTTATTGGTAAAAAACGGCCTGGTTTCAGCGCAATTTTCATTTTATTTTCAATGTTGTAATAAACGCAAAAGAAAATATCTGTAACGTAATTCGTTTTAGTAAAGCGCCAAATACGAAGTAGGCCTTATGCCTTTACCGTCAGGGATACGGAGAGCAGCCAAATTCTTATTTATAGTAAAGAATATAGGGGTCTTGGACAGTTTTCGAAAGGGCTAATAAAATTAGGTTTAATCAGTTTGATAGAATATAAACTGAATTCTCATACTTTTTGGAAAAAAATATCATTAATAAGTTTGATTTTTAGGAGGGGGAGGGGGCGTCAGGCCATGGAGGGAGGGCCAGGGGTCAATTCCCATGGTTTATCATTGATATTTTGTTTGGGGGGGGAGGGGCATCAAGCCATGGAGGACCAGGGGTCAGCTCTTATAAAATTTGGAATAAAATATCGTAAATATTTTTTTTTTTGGGGGGGGGGGGGGGTCAGGTCATAGAGGGACAGGGGTGAGTTCCCATAATTTTGAAACAAAATATCGTTAATAAGATCTTTTTGGGGGGGGGAGGGGCATATAGGGAGGGGCAGGAGTCAGCTTTCTTAAGTTTTGGAATGAAATATCGTTCATATGTTTTTTGAGTGGGGATCGGGCTTTTCCGATCTTTAAACTATTTAAAAACCCTCGCATTAAAAACCTTATATGCCCCCAGGGCATAACATACAACACTTTTGGAACGGCTTAACGTGTCAAGAAGAAACTTCCAGGGCGTCATGAAAGCGATGTTCAACTGACCAAAAGACAATATACACATGCTACTACCGCTATTAATGCTGCTGCTACTACTGCTACCACTACTACTAATACAACACTAACACTGCAACTTCTCCTGCTACTACCAAAACTACTGTGATAATAGTAATATTTAGGATAAGTCTATGAAGGTAAAATTTGATAGAATATTGGAATTTGAACTAACAAAAGACACTATTTGCATTTAGATTGTCCAAATAGCGTATCTTAAAAATTGCTATATGTATTAAGATGGAAATCTCAGGGAATGCTTGAACAGAAAGATTCATTGATCAAAATACAATACGTGCACACTACTACTAATACTACTACCCCTGAAAAATTTACTAGTTCTACTACTACTATTACTATAGTAGTGGAGGCCCAATCAATTACAGCGCGCCCATAGGGGGTATATCTGAAGTTGCTAGCCCATCAAGACACCCGGTGTTATTGACTATTGATCTATTACGCGATTTCCAATGGAATGACGCATTAGTCAACTGAGCCAACAAGCAATTGTTATTATTACGGTCTTGGAAACAGATTCCATGCAATAGGCTTCTTGATCTTAATGACAATTTCCCTCTATTATTTTATCTGTAAGCCAGGGATCACTTGTTTTTATTCCCGGGAAAAATTCCGACGGAAGGGAGATTGTAAAAAGGGTGTATTTTATTAAAAACTGTTGAATAGATTTTTCAACATATGACTATCAAAAAAAGTCTGGATTCTTATAGAGAAAAACCGATAATATTTATAATATCTGTTCCTTGACCATTAAAAAAAAACTATGCCAGTTAAAATGGAACCGAAATTGATTAAAAAAAACTTTCTCTGCAAAAGGAGTTTTTCAAAGAAAAGTAAAGAGCTACATTTAACCAATGATTAACAAAAATAGTCAAATAAAGTCAACTAACGTAAATTAATAAATAAATAAAGCCAAAAACAAGCATAAATTACAATAAAAATCCGAGTCAAGCTCAAAACGAGCAGAAACTATAGAACATTAGGACTGATGCACCCGTGCCTTCAATAGACTGAAAAATAATTTGAACTTTACTGAAAACAAAATAAATTTTAAATATTTTTTCCTTTTTAAATTTTATTAAATCAGAATTATTAAGTCTTTCAGGAACGAATATCAGCATATATATTAAACTGTCAATCCACATTCATATGTTTTTTCAGTAATCTTGGTTATGGTGCTATTTTTTCGATATTATGAGGAATAGAGACACATTGCTCGAAATAAGGATTGTTTTGAGTAAAGTGCAAATTATATTCTGGTCTTTAGAAGGCATAGAGTGCGTCAGCCCCACTCCTCTTAGATTATTTCCGTTTTGAGTTTGACTCGGTTATTTATTGTAATCTCTGTGCGCTTTGGATTTCATTTATTTCTTGATTGTGTTTTATAGTAGTTTTAAACTTGGAAAATTACTTGACTTTATTTATGTTCACCTTTATGTGAATGTAGCTCTACATTTCTGCGAAAAACTTGTTTTGCGAAAAAATTTCTTTAAAATTGATATAAAATAAACCACACACGTTATCACATAAACTCACTCGTAACTTAGTTATCAATTATGTAGGTAATAGGATGTAAACAGTTTTGCATGCGGTATACAACAAACCCCTTCCCCAGTCTTTTCTAGCACTTTCCTGTGATTTCTTTAGGGTTCTGAAATTAGACGTACTACCCATGACTTTTTTCCCTGATGAATCGATATCTGAAGTCCCTTAAGCGATTAAATATTAAGCAGTATTAACCGGCAAATGTTCCTTTTAATCTTGTAACTTTGAGTGTCAAAAGTTTGTTATTCATACAGACCCTCAAATGAAAATGTTTGCAGAAGGTCACCTGATTAATATACAAGGATTGCTTTTTTTCAACCTCCGATTCACTATAAAAGAATAATGGGTGGACATAAAAAATATGTTTCGAACTCAAAGTATCGTATAATGAGCTGTGACGGATTCTTTGAGATTCCAGTCAATTTGGACACATGCCTTCCAAGCCATTTCTTTAATCCAGGGCTATAATGAAAATTATTTGCTGCTAAGTCAAAAGTATATGGTTGGAGTCCAAAAATAACCCATTTGGATTGCTCAAGTTGTTGGGTTATACCAGCGCTGTGAGGTAAGCACATTAGACATTGGCATGGATCAGAACAATTAAAGAAGTCAGCATGCCTCTTCTTCTATTTTGAATACATCTCTGTAGCCGTCTCAAAGTTTCATAATTAGAAAATTGGCAGTTATTATTATTCTTGAATACATAAACGTTACAAGTAATACATCTTTTGGTCCCGAAAAAAATTGCCATAATTTTACGATTGTTGAACGTTTGTTTGAATTTTTTGAATTGTTTAGGGAATTGGTACGCATTTATTGCTGTGAACGTCGTTCCACTTTGGGTATTTCATACTACACCCAGGTCTAATCACCTGCGACTTTAAGTGTCGATTACCTTCCATCTTATCTCTGAATAGAGGAAGTGGCTTGGAGTGAAGAGGGCAGTTCTTCCAAACTAACCGTCTCAACTCACTTCAAATTATTGGTGGCGACAATTTGTAAAGAGGGTGTTAAAATGCTTGCTACTCTATCATCAAGGTGATTATATAAAGTAGTGAGTTTGATGTTTTTTTTCAGTTGTATTATCATTCCTTATTCTGACCTTTTTTCTTTTAAAAGCAAATGAGAAATTAAAAGAAAATTATCTTTGATAATTTACTTCCCTTTTTAACGTGCATAAGCCCTTTCGAATCTCAAGTCTCTTATTTTAAAATTACTAATTTGAAGAGAATACATTATGAAATAGGAGGACCAAGCAGTTTGCTGTAGATCTTATCTGACAAACCTCTAGCTAATTAAGTTGACGTGAAATGAAAGTTAGGCCAAGAACTACTAAAGTTTTATTTAAAATTAGAGGGAGACGCAATGTGGGTTGGGTACTTGAAAACATTTTCTCGAGAATCAATTTATACAGCATATCCATGAGTTTCTTTTGCCAACCACAGAATTTCTTAAGTTTACGAAGTCAAGCTCTTCTACAGCCTTAGCGGTAAAACTATTTTTCTAACAATAAAATAAAAACTAATCAAAAAACACAAAAGCTTAATGTTTTCATCTTATCTCTCCTAGATAGAACACTCATTTCCACTAATCCCACTTTTCATGATCGAGAGAAAAAGAGTCAGCAATGTGCAACAATCTGCGACTGGATGTGTAATACCCTTTGGCTATAACACTAAAAATTATCAAAATATTGAGAAGGGAGGAATAATTGTAAATATAAAACAAGCTTCGTTTCATTAGCATGGCTGGTTTTCACGAAAAAATACTGCTTATATCCTGGTATTTCTCTTTCTTTTTTGGACGGTGCTAATCTGTTGAATTTTTCCACGTTTGGCTGCCTTTTCCGGAGGGTTCTTAAGATGTCTTAGGTCAGCGCTGAACAAAACCTATAAAACAAACACCTTTTGTGATAATATAAAAAAGTTAAATACTAAAAATAGTCTCAAAAGCATTCACAACTAAATGAAATTAGTATCAAACTTACGATCTGTCTGAAAACAAACAGATAAAAAAACAAACTATTTTGTTAATTTCGAAGCTACGGAGGAATTTTTCAGACATTTGAAAAAGAGGAAGAGAAACTATTTGCTTTCAGCCTAGAATATGAATAAAACCTCAATATCAATAAAACCTCAAAATTGTTTAATGTATTAGCAATTCGTTAAAGTCAGCGTAGCAACACAAAGAAGCCATTTCTTTTTTTTTGTTCTTTGAAGGAAGTTTGACAAAAACGAGCAAATATTTTTTAGGATTTATGAGAATGCTTACGGAAACGGTAAAGATTGATTGCAATCCTAGCCATTATAAATGGAATAACTTCTGAAAACAGAAAGATAACATGCAACTGTTTAAGGTGTCTAAGCTGATAAGAAATAATAAACCAGATTAACCTTTATAATTAGCAAATATTGACAAAAATTTGATCCACAATAGATTTACTTTCAGTGTCCATTTAGCTATTTCCAACTTATAAATTTGTGTTTTAAAAACGTATACAAATAAGACTTACAAATTTTGTAGCACAAATCAAAATCTAAAAATACTTATCAATTTAATACTTGATTATACAGTCTAATAGTTATTTAAGCAACTATATAAATTAAGTATACATAATTAAGCCCATAAGATTATGTCTACTCTTCTAATCCGAGCTTCAGAAAGAGGTGATATATATATATGTATATATATATATATATATATATATATATATATATATATATATATATATATATATATATATATATATATATATATATATATATATATATATATATATATATATATATATATATATATATATATATATATATATATATATATATATATACACATATATATATATATATATATATATATATATATATATATATATATATATATATATATATATATATATATATATATATATATATATATATATATATATAAACACACACACACACACACACATATATATATATATATATATATATATATATATATATATATATATATATATATATATATATATATATATATATATATATATATATATATATATATATATATATATATATATATATATATATATATATATATATATATATAGGTTTTATATGTGAAAAGCTTTTGACACTGTTGTGCACACTCAAGCTATTTATTCCCTGGCTTCAAATAGAATCAATTGTTCTACTAATTATCTCCTGAAGTATTGGTAGGGGAGTTATTTTTTCTCTATCTTGAAACTTTTAACTACTTTTATTTAAATTCTTTAATTCTAGTAACGCAAGGTATGAGATAAGAAATAATTCTCCTTCTATTTTTAAACTGTGTCTGCCTAATTTATAGAATATAAAACTCCGTTTACTTGCTTTATTTAAAAATTCAAATGTCTCTTACTTACCTTACGCGGATGACTTTCTCTTAATCAGTCGTACACAGAGGAGGCTTTCTGACTAGGATAATTTTGTTGCCTCTTTTTTCCACTATTGTATTCTCTTGTATTTTTGATAAATGTGAGTTCCTCTCTTTTGGTATTAAGCTTCTTCTAGATCACCAGGTAGTTGCGAAAACTTTTCAGGCCTTTTATTGAATCTATTAGACTCGTTTTAGGATTTTTTTTCATTTACCTTTAGCAGCTTTTGATATCGCAGTTTTGTCATGTTTTCATGATTTTTCATTTTGATTTCTGTTTGTTTGGGGTTTCATTACCCATTTATAGTTATTTCTGTCCTTTTTAGGTTGAATTATTTTTTTACAACATTTCTGCTCACTAAATATTAACTTTACTTTTTTTTTAAATTCTTTTTTGGATTTTTTTTTTAATTATTGTAAAAAAAATCACCTACTGTATGAGCCCATCCGGCATAAGGTCCATAGAGCTCTTGAAAAAAGATACTAATTTCCGAATAGATGCGATGCGTTACTGACTTTTTCTCAGCTAATGCTGGCAAATATGTTTTAGCAATTTGAAAAACGTGGGTATCTACAGGAATTGCACAAGTTTTGTCCAAAGACATGAGGCAGATACAGTCAGCAACCTAAAAAAAGGAAAAAAGCAAGCAAATCTAAATCCAGTATCCAGGTGGAGAATCTAAAGCAGATGTTTTCGCTGGAAATTCCCTTGAATAGTATGATTTTTGTCATGAAATCACGTAAAACAACTAATTTTAAGGGGTTAAAGAAAAGCCAAAAGATTAAGATACTCCCCCCCCCCCCGCAAACCCAGCTTAATTTTTTTACTTGCATTGTCATTGAACACGCCTTTTTTATATTTTATTAATCAGATTGAAAAAACACCAAAATTACCCCCCTCCCACCCCGTTTAAAACACATTTTTACCTCATTTCCCTCCCTACACTTTCGAGAATTGACATTACTGGTTCTATGATTTTATTACTTTAATGTAAGACAACAAAATTGCTATTATTCGATATAGTACGGGCGCCAGTAGACAAAAAGACGCTTGTTTTCATATCGTCATGACACATCTGTTTCATGCAATTTGAAAGCAGTTTCTAGTCATATCGAACACGCTGATTACGGTTATACCCGGGTATAGGTACCTCATAGGAGTGCTTGACCCTTAGAAATGACCTGAAAGATTAGGGAAAAAACTAAATCGAGAGTTTTAGTATATAAGAATGTAAGAGCATAAGAATATAAGAATGGGGCTTATACGCATGCAGTTTCTTCTGAGTGAGAGTGCTGGTGATTGGAAAGAGCATCTGAACTCGGCAGGTCTAATGGTCCCGTACATGGCATCTTCTGGCCATTATAAGTATGCTGAGTGTTTGATGATATACTTGAAAAAAATGCAAGACATTCCAGAAGGAATACGTGCAAAATGTTTGTCCAGCTTTTTCAATGTCAAGGGCAAAGAAGGATCAATGTACCTTGCTCCACCTGATCATGCCCTTGAATCCAGCCTAAACCTAGATGCTAAGCAAAAAAGTGGCATTAAAGTTATAACCCTAATCCCATTAGCCGTTTCAAAGTGGACAACTACAGTACCGTTTTGTGCAAAAGTTTCAAGGGCCCTATGCCAACTGGCCGGAATTGAAGGACTAAGTGAATTTGACAATAAACCGGTGAGGGCTGAGAAAGTATAATTTCTAGTTGAGAAGACTGTGACTGTCATTGACGACAATTTAAATCCATTCAAATATGATGAAGAGACCTTGACTAACATAACGACATACAAAGTGGCTGATGAAGCAGTCGGAAAGGAACTTATAGCTGCAGAAGACATCGGCCTCAAAGCTATTGAAGGATTTCTGAGTGGTAAAATGTCTAGTTTCTCAAAGACAAAAGTTAAAACCATGGACACGTCAAAAAAACTGATTGCTGCAGTCAAAAGGGTAGCTGTCACAGCATCACAGGTACTTGATGTTATTAAAAATGTCATGTTGGCACGCCAAGGTGGTCAAGGATCTCCAGTAGATGTTCTGGGAAAACTCTTATAGCACGAATTGCTTCCATTTTCAAACAGCATTTTTGAAGAAAAAGAAGGCGCTCCGAGACTACGTAGAGGTACACAATCAGTTTTGCTAGATCTATTCAAGAACTATTTGAATGTAGACTCGTGGCCAACTGATAGCGAATAACCAAACCTGCAGCCAAATGGGGGTCGTTGTCAATTTCACGGCATATGTTTCGTCTCAGAAACAAAATGATAAAGAGACTTTGAAATATTTCTCTCAGAGAATATTTCGGAAACTTCTGGATATTTCACCTCCAGACGCTTGATAGTTGCATGTGGTTGCAGATAGGTATGATGGAATCTTTGGTCACATGGACCCCTCTGGCACTTCTGTCCTCCTCAAAGATAGTAGCGGAAGTCATGAACGAAGAGGCGATAAATTGTTAATAAGAAACATATCTGCGACAGAGACAATCATGCTTGAAAACTTAAATGCTCTTCTCACGAATTCCAAGTGTAAAGAAAAGATCATCGAATTCGTGTTTGCAGAATTGAAGAACCAGGGCATTCCCAAAAGCGATTTCAGGATTTTTCTGGGAGGAGAATTTTCGGAGAGAAAGAGCGTGGTGAAGTTCCAGATGGATGACGTTCCTGTCGCTATTCCAGAGCTTGAAAGCAGCCAAAAGGAGGCCAACACTCGCATAGTGCTTCATGTTGCATCTTGCTTACGGGATGGGGGTTCGAAAGTTATTGTTAATGCTAATGACACAAATATTATTGTGATTTTGCTCCAATATTACCAACAGCTGGCTTTAATATCGCAGCACCAAAATACTGAGCTGTTTGTACAGTTACCAGAAAAAATAATTCCAGTTCATTGTGTGGCAAAATCGGCACCAACTTCATTGTTATCCTCTTTGGCTTTATTGTATTGTTTGAGTGGTTGCGATACGACCACTTTTACTTCAAAGGAAAAAAGACATTTCTGAGTGCAATTGTGAAGAGTGGGTTATTGGAAGCTACGGCTAATTTAAGCAAGAAGATTGAAAGTGACATTTGAAGCTTAGCTTCATTTGAACAAGAAATGACACAGGTATGCAGAAAGATTGTTGTTGGCGCGTACAGTAAGAAGCCTGGTAACTTTAAGTCACTCAATGATCTTCGAGTTCATCTCTTCCATAGGAAAAAAGGTCTAAAAAATATTCCGCCGACCGAGAACACTTTTCGGTCTCATATAAAGCGTGTCTTTTTTCAACCCCATATCCTTCAGGCTCTAAAACCCCTTCCAATTATTCACAGTCCCTTCAACTTCGGATGGGTATTCAGCGAAACCCAAGGTGTGATACCATTAACTTGTTCCTTGCCTCAGTGGCCACTTTCGATCCTGAGAATCCTGCCACATTGCACTTGTACAAATGGTTGCAGGTCGCGTTGTGGTTGTGAAGGAATAAAAAATTGCAGCTTGCTATGTAGTTGTGGAGGTGCATGTGTGTCGGATTCTGATGATGATAACTATTTTTTATTTAATTATCTGTTAATATAACATTTTCATTTTATGATCTATAGCAAATGCTGTGTGGTTCTTTGACTGGATAGCCTCTTTTTAATAGGCTATCCTGACTGAGTAAGTACTGCATTTCCTTTCTTGTTTTTAGTATCGAAACCTCTCCCGGCCGAGTTTCCACAATCTAATTTTTTTGAAAATTTTAAATTTGAATATTTTATTTTTAACCTTGACCACGACTTCCTGTTCAGTTGCTAATGTTCATTTGCGGGTTATAAATAATTAAAAATTATAACGATTACAAACGGTTTCTCAATACACTAATTGCGATAATTTATTCAATTTATCGAATAAAAATAACGTTCAGGCGATAACAGTTTTTTTTTTTTTAATCACTAACTTGCTTACATATTTGCTCAGTTACGTTGAGTTGTAGCTAAAAGGACCAAAATGTAATAGGCTGCAAGTGAACTTCGGTAGATAGTACTATTTAATATTTAAGGTAATTTTTAAGGGGCAAGCACCCCTCGGAGGTACCTATTCCCGGGTATAATCGTACTCAGCACATTTGATATGACTAGAAACTGCTATCGGATTGCGTGAAACTGATGTGTCATGAAGGGGTCACATTTTTAGGTCTTGGCTCTCGTGCTAATAGCTGAGGTTCATCCACCTACTTAATTACAATTTTGAAATTTGATTAAACCATTCGTGGCAATGAATGGTAAGTGTGGAGCAACCATAAATATTAGTAACCAACATTCTACAAGAAAAAGTTTGAAACAATATATACAGAAAAGAATTGTTCTATGTTGGTCCCAAATGTGTAAAATTCACTCACTTTAAAGCTTTGTTATTATTGTTTTATTTTTATTTTTTATGACTTATTTTATTATATGCCGTTTTATGACTAAATTTTTACCTTTAATGTATGACCTGTTTGATATGACATTATTTTAGCTACTTTAATATTTTTCTTAATTGTTTAATTTCTATTTGTCTGTATTTTCTCTGTTTATATTTCTCAATGTTTTGGTGTCCCTAATCTTAATTTCATTGAAGTACTTGTGATGGTTGTTGTTTACTTCATTTTTCCTTTTGTATGACACGAACTTATATTCGGCGATTTATCGCTTGTGAAAAGTTTCAAGAACAAAGCCTTGTTCTATTCTATTTCTATCAACCATTACTTGTATAGAAAAATGTCCATGTTTTTAATAAAGTTGTTGCAAACACCCCTCCCACCCTCCCCCCGAAAAAATGGGTGTATCTTGTACACTGTCAAATTCAAAATGTCTGAAAACTCTGAATGCTATAAAAAAAAATTACGCAGGAAATCAAAATTTGGCAATCTTCTCGAGAAAGATACACTGTGAAAGTTTTCTTAATATTCTAAAAAAAAAGTCATTAATATAAAGTTAAAAATTAACTAATATTCATAGCAAAACAAAAAAACTTTTAGTAAAGTTTCTTATGTACTCGAGGTGGTCCTGAAAGACCTGAAAAAACTAGTCTCTGAGTAAGTGAATCGTTTGTCCTCCCCCTTCTTTACAGGCCAAGGGACCTTTGAGGGAATAATACATGGATGTGTATAATACATGAATAATAATTGAATAATATATGATTAATAATTAAATAATACATGAATAATAATTGAATAATACATGAATAATAATTGAATAATACATGAATAATACATGAATAATAATTGAATAATACATGAATAATAATTGAATAATACATGAATAATAATTGGATGTGCATTTCATAATAAATAAATCTTATCTTATACAATGGCACGCCCCAAATGTGGCAGATTCAGGATTTTGAGAAGTGGGAGCCTAGAATTTTAACTTCCTTTTTTTATTTAACACGTCAGCTTAAATTTGATAGTTGTTTTCTCTACTTGAAAGATTTCAACGAAAGGAAGCAAAAGCCTGATAACGAGGGGACACCGTCAGGGATCGGCTATTTTGACCAAACGGTTTCCTAATGCAGCCGACTCCTTCAAATTAAAATACAGAAAAAGATGTATTTTTGTTCGACCAGCTTCACGACAAACACGAAATATTGGGGATTCTGACGCTAAGAAATATACGAGAACTCTTCCCCCTACCTAGGAATATACTAAAATATTATATTGTGGTTTAGGCTAAAATCACACTTTTTCGAGCCATCAGAAACTCCAAACCATCAAAATGCCTTGAAGTCCTTAAAAAATATTAAATCGCCAGAAATTGCCATTATTAGTCATTCATCAACAAGAAATCAATTTACTCTCTTTTTGTTTTACTGTAACACTCATAAACTGTAATTTAACACATTTCGGACAAGAACAGTCAAATATTTGAAATACTGTTTGATTCTTTATAATGTACCTTTTCTCCGATGCCAGGAAGTGATACCAATGAAGCTTTTGCTTCAACGTAGGGAACATTTCGCAAATTAACTAACCAGCTGCGCCCTCCTCTTTGTTCTATTATTTCAGCCGCTTTTTTATTTTATTTGGCACGATACCAAAAACCTAAATGAAAAATGATATTAGAATATATTTATTTTCGTTTTTAAAATCGACTCTAGTATCTAATTCAGTAAATTCAATTTTGACGAATCAAAGACATGAGAAAGAGAGAAATTTTCTGACAGTGAAATAAAAAAGAAATGTATCGATGAAAAAGGAAACATAATGAAAGGCATAATTGGCAAAGATCTCAACAGAAATGTGCATAGCCTACATCTTTCTTCCGTTGGCTCACTTATTAGACTTTTCCACTTAACAAATAATTGTATCTGTTTTCTCGTTAATTAAGAACAAACAAAAAGGAATGAAAATATATTGTTCAGGCATGATAAAATACGTTGTGCTTATGCATGGCTGTAAGGTACTAATCCCAAATTCGACAGTTTTTTCAAATCACTACTTATTTATTATCAAAAGTGTAAATTAGCCGTAAGGCCAAAGTATTTGTAAAATAAAGCCGGCTAAGGGTCTGAATCCTTTCGGAAAAAGGATCGTTTAAATATATTAAACCAACTTGTATAAAATCAAATAAAACCATTCTAAAGATAAGTGTTGTAAAAGTGTGGTATAGCTCTGAACCTTGCTGGATCCTGTAGTATTGCTTTGACCAAGTAGTATTTGATAGGAAGTATGAAGCAGGGAATTGTTACCTAGTTGTTACATTTAGAATTCTGTATAAGGGAGCCCTTTAGTCCTTGAAGGTCTTTTAGCAGTGATTAGGTTTCTGTACGTTGCTTTGTTCAAAACTTCATAGATTTGCCTGGATCAAACCTAGCCAAACTAATCATTTGATTTCCATTGTATGTCCGTAAGTGGCTTCGCGTTAGGAAGGTCTTTACATTTTAGAGTTCAAACCTAAACCCTCTGACACATGCCAGACATCAGCTACCAAGTGTTTTCGATCACTCGATCTCTAAATAAACAAGAATTATCCTGTAAGTAAACAACAAGCGGAACTGTTAAGTCAGGTTTCATCCAATAAAACATTTATCCTATATTACCGTCCTCAAAATCACGGAATGTACATAATGCTTCTTTTAAAACGAACTACTGTGATCTAATTTTCCTAGGGTGAGACCAAATCCACTTTTTCCATATTAGTCAAGGCGCCAGATTCTGTATCGTGCACCCACCCATGCCGGAAGGTACAAAAATGCTGAGGACGGATCCTATGGTAGTCGACCATGCTGAAAACGAATATCGTAGGGTGCATGTTCGCCGTTGGGGCGTTTCTGAGATGTAGGCCAAAAACGCCAAACTTAGCCTATAAATAAGTGTGACGATTCAGAATTTTGTTGCGAGTTATTGGGTTGAGAAACCCGGCGTAACGTTATGCCAATCGACAGGGGAGATCTAGATCTACAAGAATATGATTTTTAAATTGAAAAAAAAACACATTTTTTTTCTCTATTTACTGCAGTTTCCAAATAAGTGCTGTAAAATTCGACTAATATCTCAAAAAAGGCTAAAAACTCGAAATTTCTTCAAGGTAACAAACTTTTATTTCATATTAGAAAAGAAAGATCATTCAATTCCATACAATTTGAGATAAAAAATATAAACTATTATTATTTTTAAAAGGTCTGCGAATTTTTTTGTAGTGTCAGTAGAGAGGGGGGTGCTACTCCCACGAGCCACACCTTCAGCCACCTACAACTTTTTTTACATAATTTATGTGTGTTTGTTGTCAGTGAGAGTGAAAAAACTGGAATTTCGTCACTTTGATGGATGTTTTCTTGGATGGTTATGTGTTTTGGTCAATTTATTTTATGTATTTCATGGATGTCAACAGTAATTTATGGATGTTTTTATGGTTTTTGTCAGTGAGAATTTGAAAAACAGGAACTTTCTCACTTTTATGGATGTTTTTATGGTTCATTGTTAGTGAGAATGGAAAAACAGGAATTTTCTCACTTTGATGGTTGTTTCAAGGTCGATTTATTTGCTGTTGTTTGTCCAGGTGTAATGACATTGGGGTGATTTACGTAATCGGTGGGGGAATTATTGGTTCACGAAGGGGGAATTAAGAAACATTATTGTTTCTTTGATCTTTAGGCTAACCTAACCTGAGAACTGGATTTACATAATCGGCGGGGAAATTATTGATTCACGAAGGGGGAATTAAGAAACATTATGGTTTCTTTAATCTTTAGGCCTGGGGGATTTATTTATTATTGTTGTTTTGGACAAGTGCATGCTAGGGACAAATGTCAAGGTGTCTAGGAATCGGAAACCGGAAGTACATGAATCTTTTTCAGCCAATCAGCGAGTCTGGTATATCCTCCTTCTCAACCAATCAGAGAGCTGGTTACATATGATTTTCCCCGTTACATAACAATTCGCCCATTGAGATTTCGTCTATAACGGGCATGCATTGTGATTAAATTATCAGAAAGTATTGTGACACAATTGAAACAACAATGAATGTTATTGATGAATTAGAAGCCTTGGCAACTTCAATTTACCATGTAAGTTCTGATTTAGTACATTTTTTATTTTCAAAATAAAATTATTTTCCTTGGTCACCCTCTAGTATATTTAGGCAAGTACCCCCCCCCCCCACAAACCTAACCACCATGCAATCTTTATACTCACTAGGAAACATAAAATATGTTCTTTTTATTACCTAAACCTAACACCCCTCCCAGCCCCACTCTGATTTTACAGGTATAATTCTTACTAATAGAAATATTTCTCTTTTTTCAACAAATTTATTCTTTCTGTAAGCCTATCAAAAAGTGACAATCAACTTCTGTCAATCCCATAGCTATTAATATACCGTTTCCATTTAAGCCGCAGCTGATTACATGACTTAAAAATATTTTTCCGCATTGATTTAAACAGGCGATAATTATCTGAAACCCCACAATTACACTTCCGGCTTGTTAATCCTTTACGTAAGCGACTTAAGGGAAAGTTTCCAATGAGAAAAAGGATTTGTTTCCCTCTTTATCAAATTAAAACGGTTTTAAGCAAAAAGAGATTGTGGATTCGTAACCTGTATTTGCTGGAGAACAGGTGAAACGAGTTTATTTCCAAAAATAATTACTAACAATATATTTAGGACATTGGTGAAAGGGGGGGGGGGTTTGACATGCCTCAAGTCTATCGCCATTATTGTAAAATGAAAACAAAGTGTTTGCATGAAAAGTAAGGTTAGGTTGAGAGGTCTATTAATAAGCCATGTGTAATTAATTAAATTAGCAGTTGATGTCTGAATGCAGTATATTTGTAATTTTTGATTTACTGAATATCCTGGCGTAGGGGGGCCTTTCTGAGTGATAAATGCTTTTGTAGACAAATTCATTCGGATGATGATACTAACTTTCCCTCTGAAAAAAGGGGGAAATTATTTTAATACTAAATTTTTTCTCTTTTTAAGGCAAATTATGAAGAATGTCCGTAGCCGCCACCTAGTAAGAGAGCAGGAGAGGGTGAGGCAGCCCCATCAGTGCCAGCCCCCATACAGTCTGGGCATAAACCAAAAAGAGAATGGGCCATAAGGATGGTGAACCTCGCTGGCTCATCTATGCAAGCCCATGACATTGCTGGCCCAGCTGCGCAAGAACATAGCGCTCCCACCCCGTCCGCCCTCCAACACGCACTACCTGGACCATCCGGCACCCAAGCCAAGACGGATTTTGCAAATGTAAGCATTTTTTCCTACCTATCATATAGAAATATCTACCAATTTCTTCCAACTTTCTTAGGCCTTGTCTACATGCACAATTTTCGAACACTATGTAAAAGTGTTTCTCAGCAGGATATTGAAAGATTTTTACTCACCAAAGGAAATATAATGTTCTCCCCTTTTGAATCATGTCAAGTGCATGCATTCACCCTTTGCTAAATTAGATTAGTGGCTAGAAAATATCTTGTACCGGCTGCGACAGATTTTGCATCCTCTACACTATACGATTGGGGCTCTGGCAAGGATTTTAAAAAAAGTGCTTCGGAAAATCTTAGGTCCAGTGCGCGAACCCTTGGCGAGAGATTAAAACAAAATGGTAAAGGCTTAAAAAGGTCAAGAAACAATGCATCACTCATCAGTCTCCACTCAGGTCGGAAACGAAAGACATCATCCCTCTTGTCAAAGAAAAGAAGGAAAAAGCCAACACGTGCTGTAAACAGAAGAAGAAGTCCCAGGAAGAAAATTGTTAGATCAAAACTAGATTTCTTCTCATGAAATGTCCTACCTACCGCATAAGGATTCTCAACCTTCAATCACCGCATCATTGAATCTATTCAATGCTGAAAATTTTGATGTGAGTGTCAAGCACGGATACTATGAACAATTTTATCCACAACAACCCCTCTCCAATAATATCCACTTTCAAATTTATTCCAATGAAGACTACTTTATGGACATGTCTTCAACATTTATATATTTGCAAATCAAAGTCCGGAAATCCGATAATGCAATGCCAATTCGGGCCGATGGAATATCCTATGAAAATTGTATATTACATAATTTATTTCGTCAAATTAGTGTATACATCAATGGCACACTGGTGAGCACAAGCAACACTCTCTCAAATTATACAAGCTCTATGCAATTCATGCTGATGACACCCAAGTCATACAAGGAATTGAGAGGCGCCTCAAGTGGATATGAATATATTACTAATACTGATATTACAGATGCACTTAAAAATTCTACAACTAGTGAATTACATCTAGTTGGAAAAATATATCATGAAATATTTAATATACCCCAATGGCTGCCACCCAATATTAAAGTGGATATAAAACTAACGCTTGCACCATCCAATTTCATATTGAGAAGAGAACTTGCTTGCAATCCAGATGTAAGTCTCTTCCTCGCCTCGGCAGTATTTTGTGTACGGAAACAACAGGTCATGAATTCTGTTACTTTGGCCGTGGAAACACTGAGAGCTAACGGAAATACTATTAAACTATTTTTTCCTCATACAATCATTAATCAAGTTCATATTGCAATGGGCTCACGCACCTTCACCGATTCATCCTTTATAAATGGTGAAATTCCGTCAAAACTTGTTTTGGCATTTGTAAAAAGCACCAGTGCAATAGGATCATGGACAGAATGTCCAAATAAATTCGAAATGCTTTTAATGTCATCTCGTGCTGGCAAATTAAATGTTATACAACTCTAAACTATATGTTTTGATAGACCTTATAGAACATTGTATGAGTTGACCATGCGAACCCTATATCACGATTCGCAAGTGTTTGAAAATAGTATAACAGAAGATATGTTTGCTAAGACACATGGTATCACTGTACTAGATTTTATCGGGCACACATGATATGATTCTAGTACGTACGGGGAGTGTGCGTTTAGAATGTACATTTGACAATCCTTTGGCTGAGAGTATTGCCATAATTTCACTAAATCAATATGAAACCTATTGGGAAATAAATCCCGAAGGAAGTGTTCTACTAGACTTGGCGCCATGAACACCAGTCAAATAATCAATGTATTTAATATGGATCCCTAGATGTCCCAGTACAAATCCTATTGTCTGCCCTCGGACTTTCTTGGAAAAATTCAAAGTGTCAACAATACCTTGATTATTGTTAATAGCAGTCCGTCGACTGCGCTGACGGGTCATTGGCTGTGCATCTTTCAAACAATGAAGACGATTGAATTTTTTGATCCTCTTGGTCTACACTATACATTCTACACACCTCACATCAGCAACTATATTGAGAGCAGTGGGAAAACTATTATTCAAAATTAGAAGAGGGTTCAGGATCTAACAACTAAAAGCCTCGGCTTCCATGCAGTACCATATTTTATGTACTAATGTCGCAGCTATACTTACTAGCTGTTTCTTCACATCTATGTTGACAATCCACGTCTGAATAACTTTCAAGTGGAAAATATCATCTCAGAACTATACACTATTGATTTCAGTGCCCTAATAGTAAAGTGCTTATAAAATGTTTGTGAATTTGTTTATTAATAAAATGCATATATATACAATAATGTCTTTAAATCTTCACTTTAGATTTCTTCTTCGATGTATAGGCAACTGTCGTGAACCACCAATGCTGGTAAATCATTTGGATTCACTGTATATTGATCTTTATTGACTGCAAAGTCAGGGTCACATTTTCTACAGTACAATGTAACTTCACTCTTGTCATATCTCTTTGTATAGTCAATGATACTATTTGCATTTATATTATGAAATTCACGAGTTTCAATCTGTCTATTTGAAGCAATATCACATACACTGTTTTCAAGTGGTGAATCAAATTCGGTAACTGCCAAATAAACATCAATAGGCTTATAGTCATTATAGGTCATTTCGTCACAACTATGACATAAAAACAAATGTGTCTCGTTAGTCCACCAGTTTAATCTTAGGCCATATTCCCCTTCTCATAATAATTTAAATCCGTGATGACACCAATCTCGTAGAAATAAACTAAACTCGCATTTGAGATTTTTTCCAATCATATTGAGATACGTATTCTCCCACTGATCACATTTATCATAGTGACAATTGGAGCACAGGTGCCCTCTAGGATTAGAGTCACACATCTCTTCAAGACATGAATTACATCCTTTAATTTGTACTGCATAGCCTCTATGTAATTTACAAGGATTACATAATTTACACTTTTCACTATAGTCATCTATAATTGTACAATTCTCACACTGAGTCCAACTGCCAAGAGTGCACATGCACAATGGACATATATAGAACATTTTTGGTTTCCAATGTCACTTGACTCACTCACAGCTAAAACGAAACTGATCGTCCTCGTTCCATAAATTCAATGAGGCGAAATGGGGGAGAGGAGTAGCTCTGTAACGTTACCTCTTTCGAAGGAGGAGCCATCTACATTGAATCCATTGGCAATGTTTTCAAAGATGTAACCACAATATGATTCTGCTTTGTTCCAATTAATATATCAATAAATTGACTATAACCACTTGAGTCACATTTTAAAAGTTTCATACAATAGTCCAATGGGGGAGAATCACTCCTCATTATATTGTCAAGTGTTCCCTGACAAGAGAATATCCTGCGTTTAAGAGATAACTCGAGAAAATCATCATCCAAAATCAAATGTTTTTCCATAAACACTAGATTTGATCTTTTTCCCTCTCTCTTAAATTTATTCATTTTTCAATCCTTTCACTCCAACTGCTGACTCTAGACTGACCCTGATTCGTTAGCCCCATAGCCTAACCTAACTAGAAAAGAAAGAAAACATTTTCGATTTCGAAACAATTTTATTGAATAATTACAACAACATTAATAATACAGAGCATGTACAATTAGCGATACTGTTTATTGTCGTCAATATGTTTCACCAATGCACTTAAAGCACATTGAAGTCTATTCACATGTGCTATATCAACTTTGGCGGCAAAACATAATTGATCCTCCATTTTCAATTTGGTCAAGGATATTATATATCTTGCATATACTGCATCCCATTCCAGACAAAGACGTGATCCTTTCGTGATTTCCACCGCAATGTTTGGTGCTCTTGTATTATTATCATCAACTCCACTATCAACTTCTAATAGGGTAAACATTCCACTCATCGTCATTAAAACACATATATGTCCAAATCAGTAAAGTCAAACTGTTCCTCTTCTCACTTCTTTGACTTCTACACACAGACAGATAGAACTTTAGAAAAAAACCCTTTCCTTATAGTCCCTCCAATGCTAATATGTAGTCAACCTTCTTAGGGAATGAAAAAGGAGATGTAACTGACCCGCTGATTGGCTGAGAAGGAAACACGTGATCTAACTGTTTCCTGGAAACTCATAACATTCGTGTCGATCATGTACATTCTCACTGACAACGAACCATAAAATAGACATGAATTGCTGTTGACATCCATAAATGTGAGAAAGTTCCTGTTTTTTCATTCTCAATGACAAAAACCATAAAACAGACATGAATTGCTGTTGACATCCATGAAAAACATCAAATAAATTGACCAACACACATAACCATCCAAGAAAACATCCATAAAAGTGACAAAGTTCCTGTTTTTCATTCTCTCTTACAAATACCATAAAAAAGAAATGATCTAATGTTGAAAACAATGAAAAACATCAAATGAATTGACAAAAAATCAAACGTACAAGAAACATCCATAGCTGTTAGACAATTCACGTTTTTTTAAGTGAGAAAAATTCAGTTTTTCCATTCTCAGTGACGAAACTATAAACCATGTGGTTGGTTCTAGAGTAGCACCTCCCTTTCTACTAGTGTCACTGAAATGATCACTAGCCGTTTCGTGAAAACCGACATAGTTTATTTTTTCGTCAAAGGGTAGGAATACTTCAAACTTTCTAACTGTTTAAATTTTTTAACTTTTAATTAAAAGTGAAAATAGGTTTAAAAAAATATTGACTAAAAAAAGTGTTTTTAGAATGGACGAATATGTTTTCTGGTGTACTAAGGGGTCTGCAATTACCTTTTTGGGACCTGATTTGCCACTGATACGACTGAGCTATATACAACGTGAAAGAATTCTGCTTCACAGATGGATACAGTCGGCGGACTGGAGTTGTCTTACTCGGCCTGCCCGTAAAAAGGGGTAATAGTAACTGATTAGGGACCTGTTGTAATTAAAAGTAAAAGGTATCAAATAAAACTTTCAAAAATATTTCTCATTTTCTTCTTCCAAGAATTCAGATGGGGCAAGGTCAGACTCCCTGCATGCCCTCCTCGTTCCGCGGCCACAGCAAATGCTGCAACATCCTTTAATTTTTGAGCAGCTACAGTCTTTCCTACATCTTCCGCTTTTGCATCTGCAGTAAGCTTCCAGACTTGATGCTTCTTTACAGCTTGAGACGACCGCATCTACTCCCCCTTCAGCCATCTTCCATCAATGAAGGAGTAGATCTGGAATCCTCGGTCGAGCCCGTACTGAGCCCTTTTTTATTGACGAAAAATGTTGGAGGCCAGCTAGGCCTCCTCCCACGCCCATTTTTCCCAAAGTCTTCCGATCAAAATTTTTAGATAGCCATTTTGTTCGGCTTAGTCGGAAGATCTAACAGCTATGTCTTTGAGGATGACTTGACACCCACAACCCCCGGGGAAGGGGTAGAAGCAATGAACTTTGCTTATTGTTTACATATAATATTGACTATTGGGTAGTATACCCACACTTCTCGGGGAGGAGGGATTTTCTGGCGGGAGTGTTACGTGGGAGGATCTTTCTACGGAGGAAATTTTCTTGGGGGAAGGGATTTCCAATGGAGGGTGAGCTGGATTTCCCGGCATTATTTACAAACGATCAGAAATTAAATTAAAAACCAAATTTTTCAACTGAAAGTAAGGAGCAACATTAAAACTTAAAACCAAAAAAAATCATTACGTATATGAGGGGGTTGCCATCCTCAATGTTTTGCTCCTTACGCTAAAGGGTGAATATTTGTTCCAATTATTTAACAATGACTCTTGAAACACAATGGACCTTTAATAAGTTTAAAAGTTTTTTTAAAGTTCTAAAAAAACTTTAGCGTAAAGAGCTAGACATTGAGGAGGGGGCAGCCCCTTCATATACTTAATAATTCATTTTTGTTTTAAGTTTTGATGTTCCTTACTTTCAGTTAGAAAAACATTTTTTTTAATTTACTTAATCAATTCTAAAAAGTGATATTTTCTATCGCAGGTCATTTGCCAATTTATGTCGTAAACATGTAAAATCCTTACAACATTTTAAATATTGTTTTGAACGTATAGATTTACCTTTCAACATCCTACATTGATATATAATCCAATATATTAACGCATCAGTATCGACAATAAACATCACTAAAAAATACCATGGTCAGATCATCCTGAAATATGAGTGGTGAAGTATATTTAAATATATAGTGATGAAACAATATTTAAATTTATTTTCAGACAATTTTCTGTGAAAAAGATAACCTCAAACATAAATCCGTGATATCTGCTTGCTTATCGGAGCTTCCTAGTCAACTAAATCATTCACAGATGAATGTACCGTTCGGTAACTAAATTAGTTAAGCCGCCATTTACATTTTTTGAGATTTTAGCAAGAAAGCACGAAATTGAATTAATTTTGTAGAATCTTAAGTACATTCTTTAAAACATAACTAATAAAAAAATAACAAATATAAAACATGCAACAATCGAAAACTCAATAATTGATTTTAAAGCCAATTTAATATTTTTATCCCATTCCTAAGCCCTTTGTCAAATGTGTAAGTAAATGCATAAATTATGTACACTTACACCTCTAGCTGAAGGGGGAAATAAAAAACTTGATCAATTCTGTTTCAGAAAAGTTCAAAAGAATTTTTTACTTTCTATTATTTGCTACGTTTACCTATAAGATTTAGAATAGCAAGAATAAAGGAAAACCTAAAGACACACGCAACTAAAAGAATAAATGAGACATTTCTCAAAAAAAAAAACCCATCATATTTCCAACTGTTTTAAATATTTACTCCTTCCCTTGAAAAGCAAACCTTGCGTAGGTTTTCCTCTCTCCTTTTCCATAAATATGTCTACAGTGAGCAATGCTTGTTTTTACTTACTTTACTTTCGGCGGGAACCATACGATGAACTGTCCTGCCCGGCACCAAAGGATCTTGGAATGACTTCCGACGACCACTTGGACCTATCGGCTGCAGCTTCTCTGGCGATCTTCAGCCAGTTTTTGTCCCATATCCGACCGTGTCTGCTGAATCCTCCCCACGGTTCCAAGTCCTCCTTGAATTTCTGCCACAGGTTCTTCTTTTGTCCTCCTGGTTTACGTTTCCAGGAGGGGGCTGGTTCGAAGATAAGGACGTTTCGACATATCGTGCCTTCGGGACGGCGCAATGTGTGGCCGAGGACCTTCAGGCGATGTCTTTTAATGATAAGCGATAGCTCTTCTGATTGACCACAGCGACTCCTTACTTCACTATTGGAAATCCTGTCCCGTCCCTTAATGCGGAAGATATAACAAAGGCAGCGGTGGTCGAACACGTCCAAAGTTCTCGTGTCTTCAGCCTTGATCGGCCATGTCTCGCAAGCATAAAGTAGTACTGCTTGAACAGTTGCAACATAGATTCTAGCTTTTGTTTTGGTTGAGATCTCCCGTCTGGTCCATAGTGCTTTTTCAGACTAGTAAAGACTCCCCAGCTTTTTGCTGTGCGGGTAGAGATATCCTTTTCAGCTCTGCCATCTGGTGTTATGATAGAGCCAAGATACTTGAATTCCTCGACGTTTTCTATTGGCTCGCCGTCAAGGGTAACCTGGCAAGGAGCAGGTTGGTTGAGAGCCAATACTTTAGCCTTTGCGCCACTGATGGCCAGTCCGATGCACTTTGAGACCTCAGAGGTATCGTCGATCATGCCTTGTAAGCTGTCGGCGGTAGTTTCAAGCTCAGCAACGTCGTTTGCGAAGTCCAGATCTGTCAGGGACTGGAGGAAACCAGCTATTTGTCCAAAAACTATTCCGCTGTGGTTTCTCATTGCATTATTCATGATCCAATCTATCGCGTAGTTGAATAATATAGGTGAAAGTGGGCATCCCGGCTTTACCTCAAACTCCACTGGAAACTTAGGGGTGTCATTGCTAGAAACACGGTAGCAAGTCTCAGTGTCCTTATAAGCACATCGAAGTATCTCAATGATATCTTGTGGCGCACCGTCTTCAGCCATAATTCTCCATAGCTACTCTCTGATGAGGGAATCGAAGGTAGCTACAAAAAAAGCAATGAGAAAGGGTAGACAAAACCTGCTGTACTGCTGAAGAATGAGGCGAGTCGTCAATATTTGTTCTGGATAGCCTCTGTCTGGTCTGAAGCCTGCTTGTTCAGGACGGGTTAACTTGTGACGTGCGTCTTTGAATCGATTCAAAAGAATGACGGAGAAGATCTTCATGGCATGGTGGATCAGGGAGATACCTCTATAGCTTCCGCAAAATGGCCTTACCTCCTTTTTTGTATAGCAGAAAGAGGACTGATATTTTCCAGTCTTTTGGGAAGGTCTTCGTCGTCCATACCTGGACAAGCAGGTCGATTAGGCGGCATAGTAGAGTTGGTGAGGACTTGAACATTTCAGAAGGGATCCCACCCTCTCCTGGAGTTTTATTGTTTTTCATGCACTTCAGTGCTTTTTGTACGTCCGCAATACTTGACGGATCGAGGTTTATTGTGTAGGGCTCTCTATCAGCACTCAAGAAGGCAGGTAGATCGCATGGGGATTTGACAGGGTTCAGTAGCTCAGAGAATGCTCTCGCCAGCGTTCCATGCGTCCTTCTTCTGTTTTGATGACTTCTCCGGACTTATCTTTCAGTGTGTCAACCGATACAGGAGCTTTTCCTGTCGATTCTTTCAAGAGTTTGAATATTTTCCTGCTGTTGTGGTTCTTGGACGCTTGTTCCAAATCATTCGCCAGATCTGACCAGTAATTTATTCTGTCCCGTTTCAGTGACTGTTTAACGGCTTTGCGGGCTACTTTTAAGGGTTCTTTTGCACCTCCCACGAGGGTTCGATTCTTCTCGACTAGTTCTATGGTGTGTTCAGAGATCCAGAGTCACTGTTTTCGTTTTGTAATACTAAGCACCTCCTCAGCTACGTCTTGTGTCGCAATTTTTATCTACGTCCATTCTTAGTTGACGTGTGAAAGACGCTTCAAGGCTTCGAACCGGTTGCTTAGCTTTAGCTCGAAGTTGGCTTTAATTTCCGGGAATCTTAGTGTTGACACTTCGAAGCGCTTCCCTGCCTTCTGTTGCTTCTATCTACTAAGGCAGTGACGGACTTTGCAAGTGAGGAGATAGTGATGACATCCATTTCAAGATCCTATGTCTGCTCCTCAGTGTACCCGAGCATCTGCGCTGGAGCTCCTCTATCTTCTGCTGATTAATATATGGTCAATCTGAGCTATTGTTACGCCTTCGTTCGAACGCCATGTTGCAATGTGGAGTCTCCAGTGCTCAAAGAGAGTGTTTGTGACGCATAGGTTGTTGTATCTGGCTTGCTGTAAGAACCTTTCTCCATTGATGTATCTATTACACGGTGTGGCGGCCAATAACTGCTGATGTTTCGAGGTCTACTTTGCGAAGCCGGGCGTTCCAGTCTCCAGCGACAAAGAGCATATCACGCCTTGGTGTCTTGTCGATGATCCTTTGTAGGTCATAATAAAAGGCATCTTTGACCGCGTCACTGCTGTCCATTATCGGAGCACACACAGCGATTAAGGTTATGTGGCTAATGTGGCCTCTCAATCTGATCACGGCGATCCTTGGTGACACTAGCTCCCAAGAGGTGACGCATGATGCAGTAGGATTGACTATCAGGAACCTAACTCCTTGTTGGCCGGAACCATCCTTGGGACTCGAGTTGTAAAACTGGAATGAGTCAGATTTAAAAACGTTCAACTTTTTGGACAGAACATCATTCAGTCTCGATTCTGCAAGACAACAAACGTTGATTTTATACTTCTGTAGCTCCCTTGCAAGGAGCAGTTGCGTGGATTCCAGTTTTCAGCTGCGAACATTCCACGCGCCAATATTCAAACGTTTTCTTGATGCGCCGTAGTAGCAGCATCTCTTTGCATTTGATCTTCAGTATCCATTGGTGTTTCATGGGAATTGGCTTGAACAAAGGCTCCCCAGACCCTTGCACTTGCAGAGGCCGTTGTCCAATCCTGGATCTTTCGCCCTTTCGCAGCTGCCCTCCTGGAGAGGATCCTCCCACGATGGTATCCTGCGGTACCATACAATTTAACCCATTGCTGGAAGAAGGTTGGCAACTAGCGGGACGTGTCCACACACCGATGGACCCTGCTCAGTGGGCGTCAGAGGGGCCTTCTTCCTCCTCCACCTGTATTTATCACCCGCAGGAGAAGGTAACCCAGTTTCAATTATGGACCCCCAGGGGCTATGTCCCCCCTTGGTCCACGCCCCCCTTTATGGAGGTACCCTCTATATCTGTAGGACGTTCCCCTATACACCACCTGGGGACGCGCTGACTGGCCTGGGGAGGGTCCCTACTGAGAAGGTGACTCAAAGGTCGAGCTGATAGTAACAACTAAAAAGAGCACCCAATTTTTTAAGTTTCCTCTTTTCAAACGGTTCGTGGCTTAAAATCAGCTTATTATGCCAATTCCAAATATTTAAGATTCAATAAGTTTAGAGTTACCCATCAAAAGCTACGAGTCTGAAAACATTTGCCTGATTTTCGAAAAAGGGGAAGCACCCCTTAAAAGTCAAGCAACCTTAATGAAAACCACACCATCAGATTAAGCTTATAAGATAACCATATTGTAGAAGTTTCAAGCTTCCATCTGCAAAAATACAACATTTTGTAATTTTTGCCAAAAGAAGGATCACGGATACGTGTTTATTTGTTTGTTTTTGTTTGTTTGTTTTTTTGTCTGTTTTCCCCAGGGCTGATCGCATCGAACCAATAGCCCTAGAATACCAGGAAAGAGCTCACTCGAACGGAAATCAAATTTCTAGTGCCCTTTACAAGTGATCAAAAGGATTGGAGGCAGCTAGCTCCCCTCCCACCCCATTTTTCCTCAATGTCGTCCGATTAAAATTTTGAGACAGTCACTTTGTTTAGTATAGTTGAAAAGTCCAGTAACTATGTCTTTGGGGATAACTTGACCCCTCAGAGCCCCTGGGGAAAGGTCTGTGAGTCATGAAATTTGCCCATTATTTATGCATAGCATTTGTTATTGAGAAGTATACAGATATTTTGGGCTGGGGGATTTTCAATGGAAGAGTTTCCGTGGAGAGGGAATTTTCCGGGGGGTGAACTTTCCATTAGAAATTTTACACTGACGGAATTTGTCAGAATTCCTATACGCAATTATTTTTATTTTTCTTACTTTCTCTTTGCTGACTCAATTTTACTCAGTTGTCAGGGGGCGGGGTTCTTAACAGGTCGGGATTTTCTAGAGTATGTTTCCTGGGGGAAGGTATCTTTTCACAGGATAACTCGAGAGGGAATTTTCTGTGGGAGCAAGTTTCATAGTAAGGGGCAGGGGGACACGGAGAAGGGGATTTCCAGGCATGATTTTAAAAACAATCAGAAATTAAACTCTTTCTTCAAATGAAAGTGCGTTAAGAAAATATTGTCAACCGGAATTTTCAGGAATAAATTTCAGCTAGAATAGAATTGTCTGGGGGAATTTTCCTGGCGGAAGGGGGAGGGGTATTTTACGAGGGAAGAAAGTTCCATGAAGGGATATTCCATAGGAGAAGGAATTTTGTATGGAAACGCAGCCAGATTTGCCAGCATCAGAGGCAACGCTATAGCGTTGCCTACAGTAAAGGCCATAAGGCTTCAATGTTTTATTATTTATTAATATTTATTTTTTTCCGGACACTTCTTATGGAAGGGGGCTCATTCAATTGGAAATCAAAAGTTCTAGCGCCCTATTTTTGAGTCAAAAGTGATTGGAGGGCAACTAACCCCCCGCATCCTTTTTTCCCCAAATGCATCTTATAAAAATTTTGAAATAGCCATTTTGCTAAAAAGTGTTTTTTTTAGCAAAAAACACTGCAAGTGTTTTAAGTTATGCCCTGGGCAGATATATGATTTTTATGGAAGGAATGATCGTATAAACTTCATAAGGGGCTAATTGGATTAGAAATCGGGAATTCTAGTTCATTTTTTAAGATTCACAACCAAATGCATCCGATCAAAATTTTGAAATATCCTTTTTATTCAAAATAGTCCAACGATCAGATAACAGATACTTCGGGGTCAATATAACCCCAGGGTCAATATAGCACCCCGGGGAAGGGTTGTGATTTATGTCCCGGGGGCATATGAGGTTTTTATGGAAGAGGGGGTCGTACAAACTTTGGAGAGGGATCAAATAGTTTAAAATTGAAAGTTCTAGTCCCTTTTTTAAGAGTCAAAAGTGATCGAAGGGCAGCTAGATCCCCCCCCACACCCTCTTTTCCCTAAATACATCCGATCGAATTTTTGAGGTAATCATATTTGTTCAAAATAGACGAAAGATCATACAACAAAAACTCCATGCACAACCCCCCACAACCCTGGAACAAGTGTTTCAAGTTTTGCCTCGGAACCATATAAGTTTTTTGATAAAAAAAAAGCTGGTGGTATAAACTTTGGAGGGGGCTCATTTGATTGTAAATTCAAAGTTCCAGTTCCCTTTTAAAGAGTCAAAAGGGACCGCCCCCTGTCCTTTTCCCCACCCAAATTTGACCACTGGTCCTCCCTACATGGTCTGACCCCCACTCAAAAAGCTTATTAACGATACTTTTTTCCAAAATAATGGGAGCTGACTCCTGGCCCTCCCTCCGTGGCCCGACCCCCGAAAAAAAACTTATTAACGATATTTCACAGCAAGAATCATAGGAGCTGACCCCTGGCCCTCCCTCCATAACCCGGCCCCTCCCACCAAATAACAAACTTATTAACGATTTTGTTTTCTCAAAAATCCTGGGAACTGACATCTGCCCCCCCCCCTTCATGGTCCAACCATACCCCCCCACCCCCCAAAAATAAGAAGAAAAAATATTATTAACGATTCAAATATCATGGGAGTTGACCCCTGGCCATCTCTCCATGACCTGGCCACCCAAAAAATACAACTTATTAACGATATTTTATTCCAAAAATCACGAGAGCTCAACCCCAGCCCTCCCTCCATGGCCCGACACCACCCCAGAAAAACAAACCTATTATCGATATTTTATTCAAAAATCATGGGAACTAGCTTACCCCTGGCCCTCCATGGTTCTAAAAGAACAGTTTTTCAAAGAAAAATAAAGGTCAAATTAAAATTAAGATCAGAACAAATAAAAGCCTAAATAATTCAAACTCAAAACGACCAGAAAATACTATTAAAGAATGAATGAAACCCATAACGAACAGCAATTAAATAAACAGTCATAGCAATACAACATGCAACAGGTACTAATAAAAAATGAATAAATAAACCTTAAAATCAGTAAAGCTTAAATTGAATATGCAAATCAAGCTTAGAACGAACAAAAATTTTTTGCTATTGAAGTATAAATGAAACCCAAAACGAAAAAAAATTAAATAAACCATCGCAGCAAACAAACACACAACAAGTACTAATATAAATGAATAACTAAACCTTAAAACGAGTACAACTTAAATTGAGCATACAAATCAAGCTTAAAAGAACAAAAATCACTATAAAAGAGTGTTTGGAAACTGCCTCCTTCCCTAACTGTAAAAGTCTAAAGCCTACAGCGTCATTGGCGCTTTTCTTTTTAGGTTTAAAAAACCTTTTCTTTCGGATAGTTTTTTTTTAAATTAATTTTTGTTCGTTTTTGATTGCCAAAATTTCAAGTTTTTCAAATTTCTCTATTTCAAAATATTTTTTTTCTATATATTCAGAAATTTTAATATTTAAAAATAAATGATAGTAATCCCGTGACTAATTTAGTTTTCATTAAAATATATTTTTTTTTTGGGGGGGGGGGGAGGAGGGTCAGGCCAAGGAGGACCAGGGGTCAGCTCCCTTAATTATTTAAAAACAACCAGAAATTAAATTAAAAATTAAGTTTGTTTTAACTGAAAGTAAGTGTCAACATCAAAACTTAAAACGATCAGAAATTATTACATACATAAGGGGGTGTCCCACCTCAATACCTCGCTCTTTACGTTGAAGTTGGACTTTTTGTCCCATTTCCTTAAGAACGACTCCCGAAACACAAGGGCCGTTTAATTACAACAATAAACTTTTTTAAAAGTTCTAAAAAAACTTAAGCGTAAAGAGCAAGATATTGAGGAAGGGGAAACACCCTCGTATATGTAATAATTTCTGCTTGTTTTTATTTTTGATGCTACTCCTTACTTCAGTCGAAAAGAATTGTTTGTTTTTATTTAGTACAATTTAAAATCGTAACGAATCCTATATTTGAAAATTCCACTTTACACTTACCTAGAGTCCTCAAATTTTTTTCAACAGACTCGTCCATTAAAGAAAAGAGGTCAGGAAAAGAATACACATTTTGACCATTATAAACTGCTATTTTTTTCCCATAGCTCGAACATAAATGTTCAACCATTGATGATATCCTGAAAGCAAATATAATTACACTCGGATTTACGAGAAACACACCAGAATCTAGACAAAATCCTAAATTTTTTTATTTTCTTAACTTCTTCATCTTTCCTAACTTATCTAGTTATTGAAGTAGCTCAAAGTAATTTTTTCAGACTATCCTATATAGTAATTGGCTACGCAACTGAATTCAGGCAATAGAAAATCACTACTATAGGAATCCCCTTTACTTTTATATGTAAAAATAACAAAGGTGTAAAAGTAATAAGAAGCCGGGTAAGCTTATTCAGTAGGGCAATAAATTTAGAAACCCAAAGCAGCAGGTAGATAGATAGACAGATAGATAGATTTATTATAAGCCAAACAAGGCCATACAACACAGTTTTCCGAAAATTCCAATCACAATATAGCAACATAAGTCTAAGCTCCACTCCCGGCAAAAACAACAATAGCGAAAAAAGCACGAACTTAAATTACTCTCCTTTACTTTTAACATCAATATCATAAATAACATAAATAAAAATCCCCCCTCCTAAAAAATAGTTAATCTCATTTCTTTACCACTTCATTGGCATATTTACAAACCTGAAAGATTGTCGTTTTTAAAGTCGTCTGCAGGATCCCCGGGAACTCAAGGGTATCACCTTCAAACATTTATTTCTCAAATCAGAAACCTACCGACACCCAGCAAGAATGGGTGCCACATCCTCAACTCCTGTATTGCATCTGGGACAAGAGTAAAAATTCGCATCTGAGGCCAACCTTTTTTCTTTCAAAGACTTTTTTTTATATTTTTAATGGTAGACAATTCGCTCGAATACGAAACCATGACCCTAATAGCTCAGGTGATAAATCTGATTTGAAATAATATTCGAAACCAAAAACCTCTTAAACCTGGGCCATCTCTGACCTCCTTATTGCCTGGATCCAAACCCGGATTTCCTGGTCTTCCATTCTACTCCTAAACCGAGGGATCAGCAATTTGTCCTTCTGTGGCCGGCCCAGCCCCTCATTCCAAATGTATGATAGTCCGGCTTCATCAAATACAGTCTTTATTTGATTAAATAAAAAAACAAGGATTTTTTAATTGAAAGTAAGGGTCGACATTAAAACTTAAAACGAACAGAAATTATTCCGTATATATGAAAGGGGCTGTCCCCTCCACAACCCCTCGCTCTTTACGCTAAAGTTTGACTCTGTCTCAAAACTTTACTTTTTAAAACAATATAAAACTTTAGAGTAAAAATCGAGGTGTTGAGGAGAGGACAGCCCCTTCCATATACGGAATAATTTTTGTTCGTTTTAAGTTCTAATGTCGCTCCTCACTTTCAGTTAAAAAAAAAACGTGTTTTTTTTATTTAATTTCTGAACGTTTTTGAATTAATGCAGCTTTGATTTTGGCTCGCCATACATGAATAATTAAAATGAAATTTTCATGTTAATTTTACTTTTGTTGGCTAAATGGCGTTCTCGAAATTTGATCTGACGCAACTTATGAAATAACTTACGTAACGAACTTCTATATTCATATGTTTTTATTACGTAAATGAGGAGTTGTCCCCCAATTCAATACCTCGCTCTTTACGCTAAAGTTCGAATTTTTTCCCAATTCTTTAAGAATGACCCCTGAATCACAAAGGCCGTTTAATTAGAATTAATTAAAAAAAACTTTTTCCACAAAATAAGTTTTTCAAACATAAGTAAAGAACTCCATTAAACAAAAAATGATCGAAAATAAAGTCAAATAATCTACCAAGCATGAAACTACCACAAATCAGCATCGATAAATAAATGAAACCCAAAACGAACAGAAATTACAATAAATAACCGTGTCAAACTCAAAACGAGCAGAAATTAACATAAGTTGGGCGCAAAACCCCTATGCCTTCCCAAGGTCAGAAAATAATTTGCACTTTACTGAAAAAACTACAAATGAATTTGCATTATCAGTTTAATATACATATACTGATATTTAGTAATCAAAATCTTAATATTGTTTGATTTATTAAAGTTATAAAAGTAAAAACATTAATATTTTTTTCAGTAAAGTGAAAATTATGTTTTGAGCCCAACGTATGCTAATTTCTGCTCGTTTTGAGTTTGACTCGGTTATTTATTGTAATTTCTGTTCGTTTTGGGTTTCATTTATTTATCGATGCTGATTTGTGGTAGTTTCACGCTTGGGAGATTATTTGATTTTATTTTTGCTCATTTTTTGTTTAATGGAGTTCTTTACTTTTCTTTGAAAGACTTATTTTGTGGAAAAAGTTTTTTAAATTAATTTCTGTTCGTTTTATATTGACATAGTCTTTTCAGAGAAAAAGAAAATAATACTTTAAATCTTTTCGTTTTTTCTAAAGAATTTATAGTTTGGCCTGCTATTTGTATGCTGGAGAAAAATTTTCAGCAATTTTTAACAACAAACACACTCTTAAGAATCTGGACACAAATAGTAGTGTTTAATTTAGTTTCATACCTCTTCTAGTTGACCTGAAATGGAAAACTTGATACCATTCGCAAAAAAATCTGTTTACTCTCTTTGATAGCTTGGATACACTTACGCTATTTTGATTTGGTTAAATTTTAAGTGAAGAAGAAGCCCCGAAAGTTTGAACCTTCGGTCGTTCTTGGGATACTGCTGAGATGCCTTATTGGGAATATTTGAAAAAAACTATGTTTTCTAAAGAGTTAAAGAGGCTGAGTTACAAGGTCGAACCTTAAAACGTACAGGGATTAGGAGGCACAGTTGGGGGGCTGCCACCCCCAAACCCCCGCTTTCGCAGCCTTTAAATAAAAAAAGTTCTTTAAACTGAAAGTAAGGAGCGACATTAAATCTTAAAACGAACAGAAATTATTCCGTATATGAAAGGGGCTGTGCCCTCCTCAACGCCTCGCTCTTTACGCTAAAGTTTTTATTGTTTAAAAAAAATAGTTGTGAGAAAGTCAAACTTATTGAAGCTATTTTCGACGCAAGCAAATTCCCAAAAAACTTGATATTTGGTTTTTGGAAAACAGGGAAGGAGTGATCAGATTGAGCTGAAATTTCGAGGATAAGCTCACAAGCCCCAGGAAAGCTTATCCTCTAAATTTCAGCCCGATCAGACAACGTTAAAGGGGGGTTGTGGTGGGAACAATTAACATGGGCTAATATAGGAAAACGAGGTTTTTCGTAAATGTAAATTCGGGGGATAATTTTTTCGGTCTGAAAATATCAAAAGGCCCTAACAGGTCGAATTCTGCTTCGAATGAGTCCTCATTCACCCGGATCAGTTGCCAACTGTGGCCTGTAGGCGTGGATAAAAAAAAAAGAAATGAATTTTAAGTGGCTATATTTGTTTTTTTTGAAAACGGAAGGAGTGATCGGATTGATCTGAAATTTCGAGGATAAGCTCCCGGACCCTAGAAAAGCTTAACCTCTAAATTTAAGCCCAATCGGACAACGTTAAAGGGGGGCTGTGATTTGAGGGTCCAAACTTCCGGCCCAGTTTACCCCATGAAGATAAAGTCGGAGGAGGATGAAATTTTGCAAGTTTCTTAGTTTGAGCCTGGGCTACAAAATGCAATTACCGCAATCTCTCTGCGACCTCTAGGACCTGAAATCGCTTAACATTGTGGTGGGTCGCCTCTTTATAGAGGCACAAGTGTGCCTCCTTGATTAGCATTAACAAAGTGCATTTTGGTTTAATCTTATGGCAACATTTAGTTTTTAAACATAAAGTCAGATGGGAGTGCGGGTGTGGTAGGGGGTTTAGTTTCCCTCCAATCACTTTCGACTATTAAAAAGGGCATCAGCCCTTTCTATTTTCAATCGAATGAGCTCTTTTCGAAGTTCCTACGACGACTCCTTCGATACAAAGTGCCCTGGTCTAATCAACAACAACAACAAAAAGATAATACACTATACCCACAACGATCTTTATGATAAAAATTTCAAGCCTTCCAATCACTTTCGACTATTAAAAAGGGCACAAGGCCTTTCGATTTCCAATCGAATGAGCCCTTTATGAGTTTCTACGACAACACTTCCTATGAACACCTTATATGCCCCCAGGGCATAAATTACAACTCTTACCCCAAGGGCTGTGAGGTTGGTTGTCATCCTCCAAGACCTTATTTCCAGAACTTTCAACTACGTTAAACAAAATGGCTATCTCAAAATTTTGATTGGATGTGTCTGGCAAAATGGTGGGCGTGAGATTGGCTTTAGTCTTTCTCCAATCACTTTCAACTATAAAAAAGACACTAGCCCTTTCAATTTACAACCAAATGAGCCCTTTTTAAGTTTCTACGACAACGCTTTAAATAAAAACCTTATATGCCCCCAGGGGATAACTTACAACCCTCGCCCTGAAGGCAGGGGGGTTGTCATCCTCAAAGACCTGCTTTCCAGAACTTTCTACTACGTTGAACAAAATGGCTATCTGAAAATTTTGATTGGATGTACTTGGGGAAATGGTGGGCGTGAGAGGGAGGTTAGTTACCCTCCAATCACTTTCAACTATTAAAAAGGGCATTAGCCCTTTCAATTTCCAATTGTATGAGCCACTTTTGAAGTTTTTACGACAACTCTAAACCCGTATATGCCTCCAGGGCATAACGTACAACCTTTGCCCTGGGGGCTGTGGGGGGGTTGTCGTCCTTAAATAGATAATTTCTAGAACTTTCAACTACGTTGAACAATATGGTAATCTCTAAACTTTGATTGAATGTGTTTGGGGAAATGGTGAGTGTGAAACGGGGGTTAATTACTCTCCACTCACTTTCGACTATTAAAAAGGGCAATTTCAATTTCCAATCAAATGAACCCCTTTTGAAATTTCTACAACAACTTTCTATATAAACCTTATGCCCTCATGGCATAAATTACAACCCTTGCACTAAGGGCTCTGATAGGGTTATCATACTAAAAGACCCAATTTCCAGAACTTTCGACTACGTTGAACAAAATGGATATCTCAAAATTTTGATTGGATGTGTTTGGGGAAATGGTGGTTGTGTGAGGGGGGGGGGGGGGTTAGTTGCCCTTCAATCACTTTCGAATATTGAAAGGGCACTAGCCATTTCAATTTTCAATTGAATGAGCCCTTTTTGATGTTTTTACAACATCGCTTTCTATAAAAACCTCGGATGCTCCCAGGGCATAACTTACAACCCTCGCCCTGAAGATTGTGGGGGGGATGGGTTGTCATCCTTAAAGACCTAATTTCCAAAACTTTCAACTACGTTGAATAAAACGACTATCTAAAAAATTTTGATTGGATTTGTCTGGGGGAAAGGTGGGCGTGAGAGGGGGGTTAGTTGCCCTAAAATCACTTTCGACTATTAAAAAGGGCACTAGCCCTTCCAATTTCCAATCGAATGAGCCCGTTTTCAAGTTTCTACAAAAAAGATTTCAATAAAAACCTTATATGCCCCCAGGGCATAACTTATAACCCTTGCCCTGAAGAGTGTCGGGGGAGTGTCCTGCTCAAAGGTATAATTTCCTTAACTTTAAACTGCGTGGAACAAAATGGATATCTAAAAATTATGATTGGATATGAGTAGTGATGGTGTACGCAATATGAGCCCTACAAGGAACCCTACGCCTGAGGCATGGATATACAGTACAGTTTGAACGGTACATTGCAAAAAGCGACCAATCCCTTTATATTATAGACCTATAAAGTGATCAAACACGTTTTGGAACCATGACGAGATTGTATAATGCAATCAGATTGGTTTAGAGGATATCTGCTTTACCAAGTTCGTTCACCCATCATCATAACATGTTTTTTTCTTTTCTGGTTCAATATTCGAAATTCCTTATATTGCGTATTCAAAGGATGGTCTCATTCTAGAAATACTGGTTTACAGCTGGAGGGCTTATACTCGTGTTTTTTCGGTATAAATTAAGATGCAATTAGTTTTTCTAGATCAGTTGAAAAAAACAACTTGAAACGATAACCCTTTATTGTTAAATTTATAAGTTTTTCTAATGGAGGACAACAAAAGAATTATGACGGTAAGTAAATATACATTATTCTTGAATTATCATAAGAACATAATCCCTTTTTTCCCCTATAGATACCAATTAACTATCTATCATCCAGGTTTCGCCCAGAAAGCGAATTCCTGTAATTACATGACACAAACCCTCTATTTAAATCCATTCTGACTTTTATCTATCATCTGGGTTTCGCACTGAAAAGCTAGCTCCTGTAATTATCTGACGCAAAGCATCCCTTTATACGTCTCCTTTAAATACAAACAATATCTTTAATATTTTTGGTGTGGGCTTTGGGGAGGTAGGAAGGGTGCAATCCCCTCCTTTAATATTCTGAATAAATTTCAAACGTAGCTAATAGTTGAAATTGTATTTTTTTTTCATGTATCGTATTTAAAAATGTGTTTTATGGCATTCCATACAGTTATAGGCTATTTGGCCCTAAATGTTTCTTATGTATTTTAGATAAATATATAGTTTTTGATACTATAATTTAACAATACGTCTAATTTAAATAAAAAGAATCTCTTTTATTCTTTTGTTGCGGGGTTTGGGAAGGGGGTTTGGGTCCATCCACCCATTACTAATCTAGATAAATAAGGAATTGAGTATATAAACAAAATTGTATTTTTTTTTCATGTAATGTTGTTGAATATACATTTTATTGTATTACATATGGATATAGGCTGTTTGAATCCAAATATTTATTACGCGTCATTCAGAAATATAGAGTTTTTGGTACTATAATTTAAAAATAAGTCTCCTTTAAATAAAATGATTATGGTTTGTTTATTTGTTTTTGGCTTTGGGATGTTGGTAGGGGGTGCATTCAACACAATTAATATTCTTAGTATATAATGAATTAATAATATAAAAAAACCTGTATTTTTTTTTTTCATGTATATTTTTTAAAAAATGTCTGTCATTGCATTCCATATAGGTATAGCCTGTTTGTATCTAAATTTTTCTTATGCACCTTACAAAAATATCTCGTTTTTGGGACTATAATTGAACAATAAGTATAATTTAAATAAAAAGAAGATCTTTAATGTTTTTGGAGTGGGCTTTGGGGTGTTGGATGGAGTGCTATCCACACCATTCATATAATAAGTAAATAATAGATAAAGTAAATAAAAAAAACTGTTTTTTTTTTCATGTTTCGTATTTAAAAATTGTGTTTTATGGCATTCCATACAGATATAGGCTGTTCGGTTCTAAATGTTTATTATGCACTTTACATAAATATTACGCTTTTAAGACTATAATTGAACAATACGTCTCCTTTAAATACAAACAATATCGTTAATGCATTTGGAGTGGGCTTTGGGGAGGTGGGAAGGGTGCAATCCCCTTCATTAATATTCTGAATAAATTTCAAACGTAGCTAAATAGTTGAAATTGTATTTTTTTTAATGTATCGTTTTTAAAAATGCGTTTCATTGCATTCCATTTAGATATAGGCTTTTTGGATATAATTGTTTATTATGTACCTTAAATAATTATAGAGTTTTTAAGACTACACTTTAAAAACACGTCTCCTTCAATTAAAAAGATTTCCGTCATTGCATTTGTTAAGCGCTTTGAGTAGGGAATAGGGGTGCAATGCTCCCTAGAATATTCAGAATAACTATCAAAATTGTATTATAGATAAAATTGTATTTTTTTTTCATGTATCGCTTTTAAAAATGTCTCTCATTGCATTCCATACAGATATAGGCTATTTGGCTCTAAATGTTTCTTATGTACTTTACAGAAATATCTCGTTTTTAAGACTATAATTGAACAATACGTCTCCTTTAAATACAAACAATATCATTGATGTATTTGGTGTGAGCTTTGAGGGGGAGGTGGGGACGCTACCCTCCATTAATATTCTGAATAAATAATAGATGAAGTAAATAATCAAAATTGTATTTTTTTTTCATGTACTGTATTTAAAATTGTATTTTATGGCATTCCATACAGGTATAGGCTATTTGGCTCTTAATGTTTCTTATGTACTTTACAGAAATATCTCGTTTTTAAGACTATAATTGATCAATACGTCTCATTTAAAAAAAAACAATTTCTTTTTTTTTTTGGTAGTGGGCTTGGGGTAGTTGAGAATAGTTCAATCCCCTCCATTAAAATTAAGAATAAATTTCGAACGTAGCTTAATTATAAAAATATATTTTTTTTTTTATGTATATTTTTAAAAATTTTTTCTTATGGCAGTCCAGATAGGTATAGTCTATTATTTAGTTATAAATGTTTCTTATGTACTTTAAAGTAATATCTCATTCCTAAGACTATAATTTAAAAATACATCTCCTTTAAATAAAAACAATATCGATCGGGCATTTTGAGAGGGCTTTGGGGAGGTGGGTGGGGTGCAATCCCCAAATTTTATTTTATTTATTATTAATAGATTACAAAAATAAAAACAACAGCATTTTTTTTCATGCATAGTATTTAAAAATGTGTTCTATTGCATTCAATATAGGTAAAGGATAGTTTGCTCTCATTTTTTCTTTTGTACTTTAAATACATATATAGTTTTTTATACTCTAATTGAACAACACGTCTCCTGTAAATACAAACAATATCGTTAATGTATTTGGAGTGGGCTTTGGGGAGGGGGGAGGGGTGCAATCCTCGCCATTAATATTCTGAATAAATTTCAAACGTAACTAATATTAGAAATTGTATTTTTTTTTTTCATGTATAGTATTTAAAAATGTGTCTTATGGCATTCCATACAGGTATAGGCTGTTTGGTTATAAATTTTTAGTATGTACTATAAAGAAATATATCTTTACGAGTAATATTATATCACGACTCGAATCATGTAAATAAAGTCAAGATCGTTAATGCATTTGAAGTGGGCTTTAGGGTTGCGGTTATGATTTAATCCCCACTATGCATCGACTTTAGAAATTTAAATAGAGAATCCTATTTTTAAATGTATTTTTTTTTTCATGTATCGAGGAGGCACACTTGTGCCTCTATAAGGAGGCGACCCACCACAATGTTAAGCGATTTCAGGTCCTAGAGGTCGCAGAGAGACGGCGGTAATCGCATTTTGTAGCCCAAGCTCAAACTAAGAAACTTGCAAAATTTCATCCTCCTCCGACTCTATCTTCATGGGGTAAACTGGGCCGGAAGTTTGGACCCTCCCACCACAGCCCCCCTTTAACGTTGTCCGATTGGGCTGAAATTTAGAGGTTAAGCTTTCCTAGGGCCTGGGACCTTATCCTCGAAATTTCAGCTCAATCCGATCACTCCTTCCCTGTTTTCAAAAAAACAAATATAGCCACTTAAAATTCATATTTTTTTTTCTTAGCCACGCCTACAGGCCACAGTTGGCAACGGATCCGGGTGAATGAGGACTCATTCGAAGCAGAATTCGACCTGTTAGGGTCTTTTGATATTTTCAGACCGAAAAAATTATATCCCCGAATTTACATTTACGAAAAACCTCGTTTTCCTATATTAACCCATGTTAATTTTTCCCCACCACAACCCCCCTTTAACGTTGTCTCATCGGGCTGAAATTTAGAGGATAAGCTTTCCTGGAGCCTGGGAGCTTATCCTCGAAATTTCAGCTCAATCTGATCACTCCTTCCCTGTTTTCCAAAAACCAAATATCAAGTTTTTTGGGAATTTGCTTGCGTCGAAAATAGCTTCCATTTACTAAAAAACAATTACAATTGTGTCTGTTTAGTCTAGAGGTTGATACTCCAGACTGTCAGGTAGAAAACCCGGGTTCGATTCACTGTCAGAGCAATTTTTTTATATACTGAATTTAAACTTTAAAAAGAAACTCAGTTTCTTTTTTAAATTATTTGAAAAAAATTACGTTTTCTAAAGAGTTAAAGAGGCTGAGTTACAAGGTCGACCCTTGAGTAATAAACTGTAAAAAAACGTGCAGAAATTATTTGAAAAGAACTACGTTTTCTAAAGAGTTAAAGAGGCTGAGTTACAAGGTCGAACCTTGAAACGTACAGGGATTAGGAGGCACAGTTGGGGGGCTGCCGCCCCCAAACCCCCGCTTTCGCAGCCTTTAAATAAAAAAAAGTTCATTAAACTGAAAGTAAGGAGCGACATTAAATCTTAAAACGAACAGAAATTATTCCGTATATGAAAGGGGCTGTGCCCTCCTCAACGCCTCGCTCTTTACGCTAAAGTTTGACTTTCTCACAACTCTTTTTTTTAAACAATAAAAACTTTAGCGTAAAGAGCGAGGCGTTGAGGAGGGCACAGCCCCTTTCATATACGGAATAATTTCTGTTCGTTTTAAGATTTAATGTCGCTCCTTACTTTCAGTTTAAAGAAATTTTATTTTATTTAAAGGCTGCGAAAGGGGGGGGGGGGTTGGAGGGGCGGCAGCCCCCCAACTGTGCCTCCTAATCCCTGTACGTTTTAAGGTTCGACCTTGTAACTCAGCCTCTTTAACTCTTTAGAAAACGTAGTTTTTTTCAAATTATAGTATTTAAAAATGGGTCTTATGAAAGTACATATCGGTAAAGGATAGTTGTTTCGAAATTTTTATTCAGCACTGTAAGAAAAAATAGAGTTTTTAATACTATAATATAAAAACACGTATAATTTATACAAATAGAAGATCGTGAGGGCATTTGGAGAGAGCTGTTGGGAGGGGGGTGGGGTGAAATCCCCACCATTAATATTCTGAATAAATTTCAAACGTAGCTAATAGTTGAAATTTTATTTTTTTTTTATGTATCGTATTTCAAAATGTGTATTATGGCATTCCATACAGGTATAGGCTATTTGGCACTAAATGATTCTTATGTGGTTTACAGAAATATCTCGTTTTTAAGACTATAATTGAAAAATACGTCTCCTTTAAATACAAACAATCTCGTTAATGCATTTGAAGTGGGCTTTGGGGAGGTGGGCCGGGTGCACTCCCCTCTATTAATATTCTGAATAAATTTCAAACGTAGCTAATTGTTAAAAATATATTTTTTTTTTATGTATAGAATTTAAAAATGTGTCTTATGGCATTCAATATAGGTATAGGCTATTTGGTTCTAAATGTTTCTTATGTACTTTACAGAAATATCTCGTTTCTAAGACTATAATTGAATGACATGTCTCCTTCAAATACAAACAATTTCGTTAATGCATTTGGAGAGGGCTTTGGGGAGGTAGGAAGGGTGCACTCCGCCCCATTAATATTCTGAATAAATTTCAAAAGTAGCTAATATTTTAAATTGTATTTTTTTTTTCATGTATCGTATTTAAAAATGTGTCTTATGGCATTCCATACAGGTATAGGCTATTTTGTTCTAAATTTTTCTTATGTAGTTTACAGAAATATCTCGTTTTTAAGACTATAATTGAACTATAAGTCTCCTTTAAATAAAAACAATATCGTCCATTCATTTAGTGTGTGATTTTGTGAGGTGGGAAGGGTGCACTCCCAATCATTTATATTCTTAATAAATTTCAAAAGAGTAACATAGTTTTTATTTTATTTTTTTTTTCATGTAACGTATTTAAAAAATGTTCTTATTGCTTTAAATACTGTTAGAAGATTTATGGTTATAAATGTTTCTTTTTTAATTTAAATATATTTATGTTTTTTAATAATTTAATTTAAAATTAAGTACCATTAATATAAACACAATCTATTTAATTTTGTGGGTTTGGTATTGGGTTTGGGGTGAGGGGGTGCCCTCCCCACCATTCATTTTATGCATAAAAAATGGAATAAATCATAATTAACCTTTTTATTTTTTTTTCATGTAAAATTTTTAAAATGCGTCTTATTGCAGTACATACGGGTAGCCTATATGCTGTTTGTTTCTAAATTTTTATTAATTACTTTAAGTAAATATCTCGTTTTTTAAGACTCGAATTGAACAATACGTCTCCTTTAAATAAAGAAAATATTGTTAATACATTTGGAGTTGGCTGTGGGGAGGTGGGTAGGGTGCGACCACCTTCTGTAATATTTTGAATAAATATCAAACATGGATAATAGATTAAATTGTATTTTTTTTCATGTATCGTATTTAAAAATGTGTTTCATTGTTTTCCATACTGGTATAGGCTATTTGGATCTAAATTTTTCGTATGTACTTTACGGAAATATATCGTTTTTAAGACAAAAATTGAATGATATGTCTCCATCAAATAAAAACACTTTCGTTAATGCACTTGGAGAGGGCTTTGGGGAGGTAGGAAGGGTGCAGTAACCCCCAGTAATATTCTGAATAAATTTCAAACGAGTCTCATAGTTTAAATTGTATTTTTTTTTCATGTATCGTATTTAAAAATGTGTTTCATTGCATTCCATACAGTTATAGGCTATTTGGATCTAAATGTTACTTATGTACTTTACGGAAATATCTCGTTTTTAAGACTATAATTTAACGACACGTCTCATGCAAACAAAGAGAATTTCTTCATTGTACTTAGTATGGGCTGGAGGGTGTTAGGAAGATGTAGATCCCCCCATTCTGAGACTTAATAAATTTCAAACGTGTAGCAGTGGTTTAATTGTATTTTTTTTTCATGTATAGTATTTAAAAAATGTGTCTTATGGCATTCCATACAGGTATAGGCTATTTGGCTCAAAATTTTTAGTATGTACTTTACAGAATTTTCTCGTATTTAAGACTATTATTTAACTATACTTCACCATCAAATAAAAACATTTTCTTTAATGCCTTTGGAATGCGCTTGATGGAGGCAGGTAGTGTTAAATCCCCTCCAGGAAGATTCGTAAGAAATTCAATATGGTAATTTTTGAGTATATGTATTTTTTTTTTCATGTATATCATTTAAATTTTTGTTTCTTTGCTTTACAAATAGGTCTAGTATTGGTTGATATAAAATCATAGAATTTGCCTTAAATAAAATTAGAGTTTTAAGACTGTAATTTAAAAACACGTCTAATTCAAATAAAAACATTACCGGCAACGCATTTGGAGAGGGCACTGAGGAGGGGAGAGGGGGTGCAATCCCAACAATTCAGATTATGAAAATATAATATATGAAATAAATAAACAAAACTGTATTTTTTTTTTCATGTATAATATTTAAAAATGCGTTTCATTATATTCCATATGGGTATATGCTATTTGGATCTAAATGTTTATTATGTGCCTTACAGAAATATCGCGTTTTGAATATTGCAATTTATCAATACATATCCTTTAAATAAAAACAATATAATTAATACATTTGAAGTGCGCTTTAGGGAGGTAGGTCGGGTGAACTCACCTTCATTAATATTATGAATAAATTTCAAACTTGGCTAATAGTTGAAATTGTATATTAAATTTTTTTTTTCATGTATCGTATTTAAAAATGTGTCTTATGGCATTCCATACAGGTATAGGCTATTTGGATCTAAATTTTTCTTATGTACTTTACGGAAATATCTCGTTTTAAGACTAAAATTGAATGATACGTCTCCTTTAAATAAAAAGAATTTCGTTAATGTATTTGGAGTGGGCTTTGGGGTGGTGAGTAGGGTGTAATCCCCCCCATTAATATTATTAAGAACTTAAAAAAGGATCATAGATTTTTAATTGTATTTTTTTTTTCATGTATCTCATTTAAAAAATGGTTCTTATGGATGTACAAGAAGGTCTAATCTATTTGGTTCTAAATGTTTCGTTCTACATTTAAGGACCAAAAGAGTTTTTAATTAAAAAATTTTAAGAATATACACAATAATATAAAAAGAATATCGTTAATTCATTTGGAGTGTGCTATCGTGAGGTGGGAAGGATGCAATCTCGTCCATTAAGATTCTGAATAAATTGAACAATACGTAGCTCATAGTTGAAATTGCATATTTTTTTCATGTAATCGTATTTAGATAATGTGTCTTATGGCATTCCATACAGATATAGGCTGTTCGGTTCTAAATGTTTCTTATGTACTTTACAGAAATATCACGCTTTTAAGACTATAATTGAACAATACGTCTCCTTTAAATACAAAGAATATCGTTAATGTATTTGGAGTGGGCTTTGGGGAGGTGGGAAGGGTGCAATCCCCTCCATTAATATTATTAATAAATTTCAAACGTAGCTAATAGTTGAAATTGTATTTTTTTTTTATGTATCGTATTTAAAAATGTGTCTTATGGCATTCCATACAGGTATAGGCTTTTTGGATCAAAATTCTTATTATGTACTTTACGGAAATATCTCGTTTTAAGACTATAATTTAACAATATGTCTCCGTTACATAAAAAAAATCTTTTTAATGCATTTAGAATGCGCTGTAGGGAGGCAGGTCGGATGAAATAACCTTCAGTACGAGATTTAAGAAATTTCAAACGTAGCTAATAGTTGAAATTGTATTTTTTTTTCATGTATCGTATTTAAAAATGTGTTTTATGGCATTCCATACAGTTATAGGCTATTTGGCTCTAAATGTTTCTTATGTACTTTACAGAAATATCTCGTTTTTAAGACAATTAAATAAAAAAAACAAGTTTTTTAAACTGAAAGTAAGGAGCGACATTAAAACTTAAAACGAACCGAACTTATTCCGTCTATGAAAGAGACTGTCCCCCCCTCAACGTCTCACTCGTTAAGCTAAAGTTTTACGATTTATCAAAAAACTATTTTTTTAAAAAAAAAAAAACATTAGATAAAATATAGAGGCGGTGATGTGGGGACCGCCCCATTCATATACGGAATAATTTATGTTCGTTTTAAATTTTAATGTCGCTCCTTACTTTCAGTTTAAAAAACTTGTTTTTTTATTTAATTTCTGATCGTTTTTTAGTTAATGCAGCTTTTATTTGCATAAAAATTTTACTTTTCTTTTGCTAAATGGATGTCTTTACAAATTAACTTACGTAACTAACTTCTATATTCGTATATTTTTCTTCTGGCAAAAAATACAAAGTTGCAGATTTTTGCAGATATGAGCTTGAAACCTATGTAATAGGGTTTTCTGATACGCTGAATCTGACGGTGTGATTTTCATTAAAATTCTTTCACTTGTAGGGGATGTTTCCCCCTCTTTAAAAAATCGAGTAAATTTTCTCAGGCTCGTAGCCTTTGATGAGTAATACTAAACTTAATAAAATTTATATATTTAGGATCAGCATTATAAACACATTCTTTTGATACATTTATTGACATCAAAATTTCGTTTTTAAAAGTTTCGATTACTATTGAGCCGTATCGCTTGTTTTTCTATTGTTTTTTTTTATTACGTATATGTTATTACTTATATGAAGGGGTTCTTCCCTTAGTCAATACCACGCTCTTTACTTTAAAAGTTAAAAACAAATTTGATTCACAAACCCCTGAATCAAAACGGCCTTTTACTTAGAAGAGATCGCTCTTTTGAAAGCAATAAAAAAAACTGTAGCGTAAAGCGCGAGGTATTGACTTGGGGGAGAACCCCCTCATATACGTTATAATTTCTCTTCGTTTTAAGTTCTAATATTCCTTCTTACATTTCAGTTGAAAAAACTTGTTTTTTTTTACTTAACTTCTGATCGTTTCTTAAATAATGCTTGGAAATCCGGCGCACCCGACAGAGAAAGTGCAATTACCCCAACTAAACATCTTCCCTGAAAATATTCTCCAGAGTAACCCCCTATTCTTGCCCCCCCCCCTACAGAAAAAATCCTTCCTGAAAATGGTTTAATACTTCCCAATAACCAATAAACAATGCTGGCAAGTCCGGCGCCCCCTTCATGGCAATTTCCCTTCCCCCATGAAAACTTCCTTCATGGAAGGAATATACCCCCCATATAGCCCCCGACCCTCTCCTTCCCCCCCCCCCTACCAGAAAAAATCTCTGAAAAAGTCTGTATACTTCCCAATAACCAATACTATATGTTAACATTGAGTAAAGTTCATAACTTTCAGCCCTCCCCCCGGGGACTTTGGGGGATTAAGTCATCCTAAGAGACATTTTATCATATTTTCGACCATGCTGAACAAAATGGCTATCTCAAAATTTTGATCGGGTGACTTTGGGAAAAAAATGAGCGTGGGAGGGGGCCTAGTTGCCCTCCATTTTTTTTTTCACTTAAAAAGGGAAATATAAATTTTAACTTCCGTTCCACTGCGCCCTCCTACTTTTCTATAGGACCCCTGGGTGTAAACTAAAACCCCTGGTAAAAAAAAAGAAAAAAAAAAACAAAAAAAAACCCCTCCGTTATCTGTAATATGGCAAAAAAAGTAAATTTCCCCATTTTTGTTGATAGCTGCTTGAAACCTCTACAGTAGGGTTCTCTGATACGCTGAATATGATGGTGTGATTTTCATTAAGGTTCTATAACTTTTAGGGGGTCTTTCTCCCTTTTTTCTAAAATCAGCCAAATTTTCTCAGGCGCGTAATTTTTGATGGGTAGCACTAAACTTGATGAAAGTTATATATTTGAAATCAGCATTGAAATCTGATTCCTTTGATATATCTATTGGTATCAAAAACTCGTTTTCTAGAGTTTCGGTTACCATTGAGCCGGGTCGCTCCTTACTTACAGTTCGTTACCACGAACTGTTTGATAATTGAATGACACGTCTCCTTTAATTAAAAACAATTTTGTTAATGTACTTGGTGTGGGCTTTGGGGTGGTGCGAAGGGTGCAATCCCCCCCCCATTACTATTCTGAATAAATTTCAAACGTAGCTA
>NC_142812.1:32940976-33000976 GCF_049724085.1 Artemia sp. Qi Xiang Cuo | reverse complement strand
ATATTAAACATCATCACGGTAAATCCAGGGAATCTTCCAGAAAAACAATGTATCATTGACTGGAATTTTCCCAAGACACGAATCTCGCTAGCTGAGCGCTAGAAACAAGGATGCTCTGACGTTAGAGGGTTGCCGTAGAAATTCTGTGATAATTTCCCTATTATTATTACATTTTATGTTATCTCGAGCGAGACCGTTTTTAGCCTCTTTTATCACCTGGCCGAAGCCCGGATTCCGTCCTAGGAATGAGTAGACCTAGATCAAACTTCCCTAGTGCGCGTAGAATGGCTTGATTCCGTCCCTAGAATGAGACAAAACTGACCAAACTCTCCCACAGTGCACGGGGTGGATGGTAACAAGAATTTCTCGAAATAGAATTTCCCCTCTTTTCCGTGTTTTTATATTTTAGTGAAAAATGTACCTTGGGCTAATAGAAACCGTTCAGAAGGGGGGGGGGCCGGACACTTCCCCAGAGGCGACCGGCGAAGCAGTTTGGTACCTTAGTGGATGGAAGCTGGATAACAATAAATGTATGCTTGAATCTCCTCCCCCAAAGATGGTTCCCCCTCCCCTGGAGTCCTCTCCCTTTGCCTTTCCTTAAATTAGGCATGTTATTCTTTACCCTTTTAAAGCCACAATAACACCTAAAAACCTACATCTATTATCAATGCATCCTCTGAAAATGAATGTTACTAGGTGGGAGCTGGAAAATATTGTTAGGATAATGTGAAATATCCATGAATTTATCTTAATGAAAAAGGGGTATTTCCTTAAAAGCTCTCAATATGTCTTAAATTTGCATCTAATATAACTCCCTTCCTTCTTATCCTTCTGGGTTTCAGGCTAGAAGTCTTGGTTTTCTATAATACACGGTTCTTTTTGTGTATATTATGATCCCCTCCCTTATCTTTTTGCTGAAATTTTTGTCCTGGGGGTGTGTCGGGCTGGGACAAACCGATCGGGGGGATCGAACACTTCCTCGGAGGGGAGCAACAAGCAGTGGATGCAGGCTGGATAACAATAAATGTACGCTTGAATCTGCTCCCCCAAAGACAGTTCCCCCTTCCCTGGAGTCCTCTCCCTTCGTCTTTTCTTAAATTTGGCATGTTATTCCTCATCCTTTTAAAGCCACAATAACACCTAAAAACTACATCTATTATCAATGCATCTTCTGAAACTGAAGGCTAGTAGGAGGTTGGAACCTATTGATAGGATATTGTGAAATATCCATGACTTTATCTTAGTGAAAAAGGGGTATTTCCTTAAAAGTTCTTAATATGGTTTAAATTGCATCTAATATCGCCCCCTTATCACCTGGGGTTTCAGGCAAGAACTCTCGGTTTTCTATAATACACGGTTCTTTTTGTGTATAGTATGATCCCTTCCCTCATATTTTTGCTGAAAAATTTTGTCCTAGGGGGCGTGTTGGGCTTGAACTTACCGCTCGGGGGGATCGGACACTTCCTCGGAGGTGAGCAGCGAGCAGTGGATGTAGGCTGAATAACAGTAGATGTACGCTTGAATCTCCTCTCCTCCCCTACAGACGGCTCCCCCTCCCCTGGAGTCCTCTCCCTTCGTCTTTCTTAGATTTGGCATGCTATCCTTTATCCTTTTAAAGCCACAATAACACCTAAAACTACATCTATTATCAATGCTTATTCTGAAAATGAAGGCTAGTTGGATGGTTGAACCTATTAATAGGATATTGTGAAATATCCATGACTTTATCTTAATGAAAAAGGGGTGTTTCCTTAAAATCTATTAATATGGTTTAAATTGCATCTCATATCACTCCCCCTCCCCTACCCCCCGGGGTTACTGACTAGAAGCCCCGGTTTTCTATAATAAATGGTTCTTTTTTGCGTATATTAATGATACGGTTTTTTCAACTTTTATTTTATGTCGTGTTTTTCTATGTTTTATTGCTCATCAGTTTGTCTTTATTTTCTGTGTTTTTAAGATTTGTTGTATGGGACGCGTCTCTCATACCTAGATGTTTACATAATTTAAACATGCGTTTCCCCTTTATTAATATCTTGAATGCAAATGTCCCCTGGAGTGTATCAAATTTGGCAGTAAACACGCATTTCCCTTTATTAATATCTTGAAAGCAAATGTCCCCTTGAAATAGATGTTTTTCCAAGTACGTGCCAAATTTCGATGTAAGCACGTGGTTTTAATGACTGCCAACAAGTGGGGAATCTCAGGTGTCGTGCAATAGTTTATTTTTAGGACATGATTCAAGATACAAAATATTGACAATGTCTTCTTAGTTCTCTAGGTTAGAGCGTCATTGGAAGGGAATGACCTTTCGAGTCCTGGGGAGGTCAAGAACTATAGAAAAAAAATGAGTGGCGTTTCGAGCGAAAAATGAAACGCCGACGAAGAAAGGCTTTTCGGCGAAAAATGTCAAAGCTTTTTATCTGGCAGTGATGGATGCGCAATCAGTGTGTACCGCCATTAAGTTAGGAGAAATAAGCTTTGATGGTTTTGGGTGAAAAAAAAACGCAGAAAAAGAAAATGACGAGGGTTTTCGGTGAAAAATGTCAAAATGGTATTATCTGGCAGTGAAGGATGCGCAATCATTATGTAAAGTGTGTATCGTCATTAAGTTAATGAAAAAAAGTATTACGTGACACTGTTGCGCAATCATTACGTAAGGTGTGAGCTACAAGCGGGGATTCCCCCATGGGTTCCTGTGGTACGGTTACTCAAAATTGCGTCAAGGATATTAGACCTGTCCGTTTGAAACGGGGTAAGTTGTATGACGTCATTGAAGCTCAGAGGGGTTAGTCACGGAGTCTTTCCATGTGTGTTGCCTTTAATAGAACAGGTGACTCCACTGTGCAGGTATGAGGGGTTGCTAGCTCCACTTATCTAGAGGTAAGAGTGTGTCGCGTCGTGTAACATGTGCTAGAAAGGGGATAAGGGGCTAGGATATTTTAAAAACACTTGCTATGTAATTTTAGGTGAATGGGCAAATGGATTGTTATTAATGGGGATAACATGACCCCTTACAACTCTTGGAGAGAGGTCTGTAAGTCATGAAGTTTGTCCATTGTTTACGAATAGTATTTGCTATTGAGAAGTATAGACACACTTTTCAAAGGGGGCGGGTGAATTTTCTCCTGTGGGGATTTACTACAGGGAGAATTTTCTGTGGGGAGGGAAGTTTCTGGGAGCTGAGCTTTCCAGGAGAAATTTTACACTCGGAGAATTTGCTAGAATTCATATACAAAAGTATTTTTATTTGTCTTACCGACTCAATTTTAAATATGGAGATGTTAAGATGACTCATACAAGGGAAGTCTTGGTACTTATGAATTACACGGGCCCACCCCTATATATTGTACAAGGAACTACTAATTGATACCCATCAAGCGGGTATTTGCAATAGAGAAATGGAATGCAAGGCGTGGTTTTCATTGCGTTTACAAAATTTAAACTGTTGTTTTTGGGGTTCGGGGGGGGGGCAATGTACCAAGGTTAGATTACGTATTTAATACATGCTATGCTTTACACCCCCCCCCCACCCATAATGTACAAATATATAGCACAAATTTGTTTCTAAACTACTGTATATTTATCCTATTTTATTTCATTAACATTAACCAAAATTGACTTATTTCGTGGGCCCGCATAATACATAAGCACCGAAGTATTTACTGGGTTGGAATTGTATAGTGTCCTTCTGTAGATGGGGGGAGATTTTTCTTAAGAAAATAAGAAAACGGTAAGTAAATAAAAACTTTTAATGACATTTTTTAACAGTATAAAATAAAAGCATTTGTTAAATGTGATATCACTTCTGCTCAATAATTAACTGCTGTTTTGGATTTGAAACTTAAAACAAACAAAATTATTAATAAAACTAATGCATATAAATTAACTGGTAATCTTTCCCTATGTTTATAACATTATAGATAACTAGTGCTTTACTTTCCAGGGGTGATTGTATCACACTGAGGGTCCAAGATAATTGGAAAGGAGCTCATTCAAACGTAAATTTAAAGCTCTTTTTTAAGTGATCATAAAGATTGGGCCAAGGAAAAATCTTGCTTTCTGCCATTCTTAGGTCACTAAACTACGACTTTACCCCGTAAAGGACGAATTTACAATCAATTTAAAACTCTGAGAAGCTAATTGATTTAAAAGCATCAATAACTATATTTTAGGCATCCCCGTTGCAAAAGAAGTAATGCGATATGGCGGCACTATAGCCTACTGTGGTATGGTAGATTCCTAAGAAATACATTTTAATGGACAAGCTGCTTACTACTCATGAGGCTTCAGATAAATATTAAAAGAGGTATGGGGGAGTAGGAATTAATTAAAATGTTTCTCTAAACATCTAAAATGCTACTTTCCCATATCTACCAGCACAGAGGTGGAAAAGACAAGGCAGGTCATCATCAACCCCGCCAGGAAATTTCTTTGGGATGGCAAATACTGCTAAGAACTTAGTTTTCACTAATTTTAAATATTAATATTTTTCTTTTTCTATTTCAATGCATTTAAACAAATGAATGTAACGTATTTATCGATAAACAAAATCCTTTTGTAGAGGTTGTGATAGCTTCAGTTATGTTTAAGGTCAAAAGTCTCACAAAATTTCCATCCATACAAACAGTAATAATAATCCTCTTAATCCAACTTAATCCAATTGCAAATTTAAACGTAAGACGGTACTAATCAACGTACAATAATTGATTTATACATTTTAGAAGCAATTAACCAGGGATTTAAGGGATCGGTATATCAAATTATGTCTTGGTTAGGCCTGGGTATGATTTGGAAAACAGTCAGAAGGTACAAAAAAACTTTTCAACTGAAAGCAATCAACTTGAAACCTATATAAACAGATTATTCTTTGTCTGAAAAGGGCTATCTCTCCCTTAGCTCCTTACTCCTTACTGAAATTTGGCTTTTGTCTAAATTTTTAAAGAAAATTTGCAATTGGAAAAAAAAAGATTTTTCAAAGCACTAAAAAAACTTTTGTTTAATCTGCAAGGTGAAGAAGGGACGCCCCCCCCATTAAATAGAGAGTAATTTTTATTTGTTTTAAGTTTTAAACTTGCTCCTTACTTTAGTTGAAAAACCTTTTCTATTTGTTTAGTTACATTTCATGAAACTGTAAAGTCTTATGAATACGATACTTTTAGTAACGCAGAAAAAACTATCAATATTTCAATGATCTGTGTTTGTCTTTTGATGGGTAATTAACTAAAAAAAACAAGTTTTTTTAACTGAAAGTAAGGAGCGACATTAAAACTTAAAACGAACAGAAATTATTCCGTATATGAAAGGGGCTGTCCCCTCCTCAACGCCTTGCTCTTTACGCTAAAGTTTTTTATTGTTTTAAAAGATAAAGTTGTGAGACAGAGTCAAGCTTTAGCGCAAAGAGCGAGACGTTGAGGAGGGGACAGCCCCTTTCATATACGGAATAATTTCTGTTCGTTTTAAGTTTTAATGTTACTCCTTACTTTCACTTAAAAAAAAACTTGTTTTTTTAGTTAATTTCTGAGCGTTTTTGAATTAATGCAGCTTTGACTTTGGCTCACAGTACATGAATATTTAAAACGAAATTCGTATATTAATTTTCCTTTTTTTTGGCTAATTGGCTTTCTGGAAATTTTGTTCTGACGTAACTTACGAATTATTCTACGTAACGAATTTCTATATTCGTATGTTTTTATTACGTATATTAGGGAGTTTCGCTCCCTAGTCATTACCTCGCTCTTTACGCTAAAGTTCGAATTTTGTTCGAAACACAAGCCCCTGAATCACAAAGGCCGGTTAATTAGAATAGATAGCTCTTTTGAAAGTACTAAAAAAACTTTAGCGTAAAGAGCGAGGTAATGACTAGGGGGCGAACTCTCTCAAATCCGTAATAATTTCTGTTGGTTTTAAGTTTTAATGTTGCTCGTTATTTTCAGTTGAAAAAATTGTTTTTTTATTTAATTTCTGATCGTTTTTTTAATAATGCTGGGAAATCTGGCACCCCCTTCATGGAAATGTTCCTCCCCCCAGGGAAATATCCTCCATGGAAAGATTCTCCCCCGTAACCCCTACTCTGACCTCGACTCTCTACTAGAAAAAAATCCTCCTGAAAACACTTGTACACTTCCCAATAACCAATACTATATGTAAACAATGGGCAAAGTTTATAACTTGCAGCCCTTCCCCCGGGAACTGTGGGGGATTAAGTCATCCTCAAAGACATATTAATTAGGTTTTCGACTATGCTGAACAAAATGACTATCTCAAAATTTTTATTGGGTGACTTCAGGAAAAAAATGAGCGTAGGAGGGGTTCAAGTTGTCCTCCAATTTTTTTGGTCACTTTAAAAGAGCACTAGAACCTTTAATTTCCTTTCCAATGAGCCCTCTCGCGATATTCTAGGACTACTGGATCGATCGATCACCCCTGGGAAAATCAAAAAAAAACAAAAAAACAAATAAACACGCATCCGTGATCTTTCTTCTGGCAAAAAATGCAAAATTCCACATTTTTTAGATAGGAGCTTGAAACTTCTATAGCAGGGTTCTCTGATACGCTGAATCTGATGGTGTGATTTTCATTAGGGTTCTATAACTTTTAGGGGTTGTTTCCCTATTTTTTTTAAAATAAGGCCAATTTTCTCAGGCACGTAGCTTTTGATGGGTAAAACTAACCTTGATGAAACTTATATATTTGAAACCAGCATAAAAATCTGATTCTTTTGATGTATCTATTGGTACCAAAATTCCGTTTTATAGAGTTTCGGTTACTATTCAGCCGGTCGCTCCTTACTTGAAGTTCGTTACCACGAACTGTTTGATCAAACAATTCATGGTAACGAATTGTAAGTAAGGAGCGACCCGGCTCAATTGTAACATAAAACTAGTGCTTTGCTGAAAACATAAAAAGAACATCAGTGTTTATACATTAGATAATTAATTGAAATATATCTGCATAGTAGTTTATCTCACTGAGACTAAGCTAACTATGTCTGAAAGCAAACACATAAATCGGTTTTACTCAGATCAAGAACAACGGTGTATAAAAGCATTTAGGAAGGGAACATTTCTAAATCAAGGTAAACACTTTGAGCTTCATGGTCCCAACTATTCACAAAAATATTCCATTTTTCAATTCTATCGGAACATTTTATAAGTAGTGCTTCTTCTTCTTCGCTTAAGGGAAATGGTCTCCAAAAATCAAGATCCTATAAGCAAAATAGAGATTCTTAGATGATTTAAATTTAGTTATGTCAAATATTTACACTTAGAAATAACAAGTTTGAGAAAATTCTATCGTAATTGCCCCTGATTTCACTTCTGCTCAATTGAGCTCAGTTTAATGTTAACTGTCGTTTATGGATCTGCAAAAAAAGGATATTTTACGATTATTTTGCAGATAAGTTTGAAGTGTCATTACAGACTTGCTTTAGAATTTATATCACAAGTTATATAGAAAACTATCTCTTTACTGAAAACATAAACACACACAAAATAATATATTAGTTTTGGTACGGTAAAAAAAAAACCTTTTAAGGATACTTTTAACGGCATAAAGGTAAAATCATTTTTATATCGTTGCTTTATTTATTTATTTTTTTCGGGTTTTGTGTCAACCTATTGTTTTTTTTTTAATCATGTTTGATCTTCTTTCAGGTTACATCTGTGAAAACTTAGATCAAATATAACTCTTGGGATGTAAATGATCCATATTGCTATTGGTGTCGGTCTACGAAGCTCGAACTGTTGAAGATAGACATCCGTGCTAAGACATATTATTATAAATGTAGAAAGTGCAAAATCCCCACTATAATTTATAACGCTGATATAGGATTGGACATTGAAAGTGAATGAAATTAATTTTCTTGTAAAAAAAAAACGTTTATGTATTAAACATGTTAGCAATCAATGTTTACCTTTTGTGTATTTTCATTTTACTTCCACAAATCAATGTTTACCTTTTTGTCCCGAAGTTTTCCCACTGGACCTCTAAGTAGTAACTCTAGTTAGTTTTTGAACAGTTGATATACTCAAGATTTCATATTAATCTTTTACTAGTTTTGAATAAGAGTATCATTTAAGCAATTTGGCTGGTTTTGGGGTTTCCTTTGGTGCTTGAAAAATTCTCTGACGGTCCATTGGTCTGAGAGACAGGTTTTCCAATGGTGCATGAAAACCTTGGAAAATAGTAGACATTAGTGTGAATATTACTAAGGACTATAGAAATCATTCTTCCGTTCCTTTTCTTCGAATTAATTAAAAAAATTTTTTCCACAAAATAAGTTTTTCAAAGAAAAGTAAAGAACTCCATTAAACCAAAAATGAGCAAAAATAAAATTAAATAATCTACCAAGCGTGAAACTACCACAAATCAGCATCGATAAATAAATCAAAACCCAAAACGACTAGAAATTACTATAAATAATCGAGTCAAACTCAAAACGAGCAGAAAATAACATGAGTAGGGCTCAAAACCCCTATACTTTCCCAAGGCCAGAACATAATTTGGACTTAACTGAAAAAATATAAATGTTCTTACTTTTGTAACTTTAATAGATAAATAATATTAATATTTTAACTACTAAATACCAGTATATGCATATTAAACTGACAATGCACATTCAATTGTATTTTTTTTCCAGTAAATTGCAAATTATGTTCTGCCCTTGGGAAGGCATATCTCAAAATTTTGTTTGATGTATTTGGAGAAATGGTGGGCGTGGAAGGGGCGTTAGTTGCCTTCCAATCACATTTGACTATTAAAAAGGACACAAGCCACTCCAATTTCCTATCGAATGAGCCCTTTTCGAAGTTTCTACGACAACTCCTTCGATACGAAGTGCCCTGGTCTAAGACCAAGAACGCAATAAAACAAAAAATAATACATTGTGCCAACATCGTCCTTTACTTAGGTAGCACTATTACGCTGCCTATGAATGCAATATTGGGGTTGCTTGAATACTGAATAACAATTTGTTCGATAGGTGATTATTTACCATAGTAAAATTTCGATTTTGCGTTTTTACCAGATTTTATGTAAACAGTCAACTATATACATAGCTCGAAATCTTAGATTTCACTGATTATTTTCATTCCTCCTGGAAAATAAACTAAGGTCCAATATTAACACTTAAAACGAACAGAAATTATTCAATGTAAATAGTTTCCATATAAATTATTCCGTAGTAAATTTTACTCAAAAATGAGCATTGAGTAAGTAAATAACAATGTTGAAGCTTAATATTTACACAAATTATTACTTTACAGCTTATTTAACATATATCAATAAAACTAATACAAATAAATTAACTGGTTATATCTCCCTATGTTTGTAACATTATAGAAAGCTAGTGCTTTACTGAAAACATAAAACAATATAAATGTTATGGTACGGTACAAAAAAATTACCCTTTTAATGATAATATGGTGTTAAATGGAAGCAAAAACAGAATCATATCTGAAAACCCTATGATACGATAGCGTAAAAATGGAAACAAAAACTGAATCTAGCTTAACCTAGGACTAAATCTCTATACCCAAAGAACTAAAGATCTATAGAATTATAACTATATACATTTTTTATTATCAATATTTATAAAATTTATAAAGATTTAACTGAATACTTCATTGCTGAATTTATCATGCAAACCTTCGTAAATCTCTTCCTCAAATTAATCGACCATGCTTGTTTTCTTTTTGTATATTTAGAAGTTCCCTTACATGATTTCTTGCTGCACTGGAGTCGGATCTAATAATTAAATGACTATTTTCTTTTTGTATTTTTGTATATTCTCTGAAGTGTTGTCTTCAGTCAGTGGAGACGTGACAAGGGTTGCCAACTGGACATATTTTATGTCCAATGGACATATTCCTGTGTGCCGGGACACAATGACATAATAGGGCAAAAAAATGGACATATTTTATAAATTTGGGACATAAAAGGGACATATTTTGCAAATTTATGACATAAAATAGAATATTCCCCCGCTGGATAGATATTTTTGTAAAAAAAAAAATGTCATTTTTCACCAAATCAGTATTAAAACTACTTGTCTAGCACTCCATTTACTTAACTACTTATTTTCTACTAATTTTTACAAACGTTATTTTTTTCAAACGTTATTATTTTTCGGAGTTGCTTGCTCTTTCCCAAAGACAATTATCTGCAAATATTCTTGAAATTATTTACAAGTTCGTATCCTTTCATATAAATGGTTTTATTTCTCCTTATTTTTACGCTACAGTCAAGATAATAGGCAAGCAGGCACCTTTTTTGTTAACAATCGCTTCTGGCTTCCAATAGTCAGGCAAAAACATCTATCCACTTATCAAGTATTACTAACTGAAAATGAAAAGTTAGCAAAAGAAAAAAAATATATTCTTGATGATCTGGAATCAATTTTGATATCAATAGATGTACCAAAAAATTAGCTTATTGTGCTGATTCCAAATATATAATATTTTTAAGTTTAGTTTTACACATAAGTGGGCCTGACGAAAATTTGCCAAATTTTCGAAAAAGGTGCAAAAAACCCCATAAAAGTCAAAGAAACTTAATGGAAATCACGCCATCAGATTCAGCCCAACAGAGAACCCCACTGTAGAGATTCCAAGTTTATATCTATAAAAGTGAAATTTTATAGTGTTTGCCAGAAGAAGAATCACGGATCCATGTTTATTTGCTGTTATTGTTTTTTTCAGGGGCGATCATATCGAACCAATGGTACTAGAATTTCGCAAGAGGGCTTGTTCAAACGAAAATTAAAAGGTCTATTGTCGTTTTTAATTGACCAAAAAATTGAAGGACAACGAGCCTCCGTCCCACGCCCTTTTTTCCTGAAAGGTGTCTGATCAAAATTTTGGGATAGTATATCAATAGATATGTCTGGAGATGGCATGACACTCCAGAGCCACCAGAAGAAGGGCCGCAAATTATAAAATTTGCCCATTGTTGACATATGGTATTTATTATTGGGAAGTATACCGATTTTTTCTAAGGAAGGTAGAAGATTTTCTGGGGATGGATTTTCTATGGGGAGAATTTCTCATTGGGATGCAAGTTTCTGAGGGTGAACTTATCAGGAGAAATTTTACAAGGGGAAAATTTTCCAGAATTTCTATACAGAATGTGTGTTATTTGTCTTTTTTCTCGTTGTTGATCCCATTGTACAGGTGGAGACACTTTGAGGGAAATCTCAGTGGGAAGTTTTCAGCGGAGTTGGAATTCTTTTGGGATCTCTGTTTTTGGGGGGGGGGAGGATTTTCCACGGGAGAAATTTCCATTGGGGAATTATCACCAGGAGAAATTCTCCACGGGAAATTTCTGGGGGATAAACTTTCCAGGTTGGGGGTATTTTCCAAACATGAATATTCCCCAATGACCTTAAAAGGATCAGAAACTAAATGAATGCAATTCTTTCTTCAAATAAAAGTATGGTAAGGAGTATTTTTCAGGCAGAATCGTAAGCCAAAAAATTTCTGGGAAGGATTCGCATTAGGGATGGAATAGTAAGGAGCGACATTAAAACTTAAAACGTACAGAAATTATTCCGTATATGACGGGGGCTACTCCCTCCTCAATCCCCCCTCTCTACGCTAATGTTTAACCCTTTGTCTATTTTTTTTAAGAATGATTCTTGAAACACAAGGGTCGTGTAATTGAATAAAATTTTTTTTTTAAAAAGTTCTTGAAAAAATTTTAGCGTGAAGAGAGGGGTAATGAGGAAAAGGCAGCTCCCCTAATATATGGAATAATTTTTGATTTTTCTAAGTTTTAATGTTGTTTCTTACTTCAAGTAGAAAAAACTAGTGTTTTGAGTTAATAAACGAAAGAGAGATAAGGTTACACTTTATTTTTTGCTTCTGACCAAGGCAAATCGTGTAGAAAGGGTTGTCGTTGAAACTTCGAAAGCGGCTCGATTTGAAATTGAAAGTTCAAATAAGAATCACAAGTGATTGGAAGGTGAAATGTCCCCCCCCCCCACGCCTTTCATTTCCTCAATAAAAATCATGTCCAATCAAAATTTTAAGACCCTTTTGTTCAGCATATATTAAAAGTTCCAGTAATTATATTTTTGTAGCTGAACCCCCCCCCCAAACAAAAAATAACGTTGAGGGCAAGGGTTAAGAGTTATAGCCTATTAGTTCCCCATTGTTAATATATAAGATTTCTATGGAAGGGTTAGTTTTACAAACTTTGGAAGGGACTCACTGTACAGAAAATCAGATGTTCTAGTGCTAGTTTTAAGAAACAGAAGTGGTCAGAGGCAAACCAGGCCCCCTTCCACCCACGTCTTCTTTTCTCTAGATACATCCAACAAAAAATTTTGAGATAGTAATTTTGTTAAAAATGGTCAAAAAAACATATAACAATGCCCTCAGCGTTTACACAACCCCCAAGAATCCTGGGACCAGGGTTATAAGTTATGCCCCAGAGGCATATAAAGTTTTATGGAATGGTTAATCGTATAAACTTCAGATGGGGCTCATTTGATTGAAGTTTAGTGCCCATTATAAGAGTCAAAAGAGATTTGAGGGCAACACCCCCCCCGCGTCTCTCAGGTCTGGACACCAGCATCCAATCATACATTGTTGACATGCAATTTGTTAAGCATTGTTCAAAAGTCCAGTAATTATTCCTTTGGGGATGTCACCCCCCTGATTGAAGGGCAACCCAGCTTACCTATTGCTCCGCAACGTTGCTTGACTCCTGGATGTACCTTATGATATGCGCAAGAAATACTCTGATTGGCGAAAAGTTACCAAAAGAAGTGAAAATGGTGACCCTCATACTTGTCAAGGTGAACTCTCGTAGGAAGATGAGGCTCAAGATCCCACAAGTAGTTTTTACTTTTTACATGTTTCTATGACTTTAGTGCTTTCACACTAGTTCATTCCGTATGGATGTTACAAATGAATCTTTTTCGTCTTCATTATATAGATAGATAGATAGATATATAGATTTATTTTCCAATATCAGTAAAATTATTACATAACAATCTACAAATCCCCACAAAGGCTCCATGGCCTGTAGGAGGGGGTTTATGAAAAGATCAAATAAACATTAAACATTTAAACGCTTAAGATTTAAACAATATAAACATAACATTAATATTTAAACATAAGCATATTCGATGTTAACTGATCACTTTGAAAAAGGTTGACGAGTTGTAAAAAACTAGATTCTGAGATTTCAAGATGGACATATTATAGGCAAAATATGGACATAATTTGGCTGAAAAGTTCAGATATTTTGGCTTTCAAGGGACATATTCATTGACCAAAAAGTTGGCAACCCTGGACTTGACTAGTAGATGAAGACCTTGCGATAATGCAAGTTCGATATTGGTTCTTTTTATTTGGCGGTGTTTGATTATCACAAAATGTTTCCAGATCAAATTGTTCAAATATACTATTCGAATCATTTTGAAATGAGTCAATAATGTCATTTGTGCTAATAGATGATAATGCATTAATATGAGATTGATTAAAACATACCATGTCTAAATCAAACTCTTTAAATATATATTCAGAGTCATTCTGGAAACTTGGACGAATTCGTTATAGTCATATAATACATTGTTAGGTTAATTCTGTATAATGAAGTTGGTTGGATCGGGAATACTCTCAATGACGCTGACGATAGCACTCATGATAGTAGGATCTACATATCCAGCTGACAGAATTCCACTTCCATCTTCTCCCCCATCGAATATATGACTTATTGGTTGTGGTGTTTTGATCTCCACTATTATGATATTCTTAGTTTGTTTGATGGGTTTTGAGTGGTTCATTGTATGGAGTGAATCTTTGATATGTACGTTGCTAGTTGATACCTATGCCTTCTTTGGCATAGTTTGTTGTTCAGAAATATCCTTAAATAAAAATTGTATTTAGTTTTATTGACAATTTTATTTTTGATAAGCTGGATGTACCCACCTCCCTCCCTCCCCCACATTTATATGTTTAGGTTTATATAAAGCATTAATTTGACTGTAATTAGCCCCTATATCTGCTAATAGTCTAGAATGCTGGAAAAGCGTCTTTGCCTTTCCAAGGCCAGAGCATAAATTTGTAGTTTACTGAATACTAAAACAATGCGAAAATATATTCAAACTCTAAAACTCTAGAAGTTTTGTGCCGTAAGACAAAATCCCAGTTTTTCAAAGAAGTTTAAAGAACTCCATTAAACCAAAAATGAGCAATAGAATAAAATAGTCTATAGATCATTAAACTTCCACAAATCAGCATCGATAAATAAATTGAACCCAAAACGAACAGAAATTACAATAAATTACCAAGTCAAACTCAAAACAAGCAGAACTTAACAAGAGTAAGGCTCAAAAGCTTTATGACTTTCCAAGGTAAAGTATAAATTTTTAGTTTACTGAATATTAAATCAAAGTGCAAATACGGTTAGCCTTTTAAACTATTGAAGCTTTGTGTCCTAAGACCAAATTCCAGTTTTTTATATTAGAAAATATAGTAAAAAAAACGTTAAATATAATTTTTGCTTACCCCGTGCATTGAAGATTCATAATATGGAAGATCATATTGGATATTATTATCATGTGAAGTCATCACAGAAGTACTCCTGCCCCATATTTATATATTTACGTTTATTTAAAGCATTTAATTCAACAGTAATTAGCCCTGATATCTCTAACAGTCCAGAATGCGAATACTATAATGCGGAAGTTTAAAAGTCATTCTCTTTCACGGTCATGGTCTAACGAAGTTACCAGCCTATTCAGAGACTAGGTGGGGGGGGGGGGGGTAATATTTGGCAATTGACTGGTTTTAAATTCTAAGATTATACGAAATACGCTTTTGGATAATAACAGTCTATTGAATTTAGTCTAAACAAAGTCAGTATGCCATTAAGACGCTAGCAGATATTAGTCTACGAAGAAAGATGGTGTTTGGAATTTGGATTTTTTTTTTTTATTCTAATATTATACGAGACTCTTTTCGATAATAACTGTCTATTCTTTAATTTTAAGTAACTCAGTTTGCCATTAAGATGCTATCGGTTATTAGCCTAAAAGGAGGTAGGTTGCAATATAATTAATTTTCATTAGATTTTTTTTCGTTAAATTATCGTGTTTCTGTATCCTTTATTTCCTTATAAATTTGTGTGTACAAATATGACTCATAGACTGTTGAAATACAAGATCCATCAAAACAATTTGAACGGAGAAATATCTTAATTAATTATATAGAAACTATTTTAATTATATCGAAAAAACTTACATCAAAGAGTTGGTTAGCACCATGTTTATTGTCCATAATATGTGTATTGCTCAGTCAGGAATAAAAATAAACGTTATAAGTAGAGTAGTAGGTTATACTTCTAACAACCATATAGCAATTTCCATGTTATTTGCGTAGAAATATAGCAATTTCTACGTTATTTGCTCACGGGTATAGCAATCTCCATGTTATTCTACGTTCCATGGCAATTGAATATGGAATTATACAAAACCTACCAGACAGCTTTCTTGGCCAACCAGACAAGTTTCTGGGCCAACCAGACAAGTTTCTGGGTCAACTCAAAGTTTCTAGGCCTTTACATTCCATGGGACCTTTCCATGGCAGATTACCAAACTAGTTAATTGGCAGTGTATAATGTAGTCAAGCATGTTTTTGAGAGTTTGATCGTAATAATATAATTTAAAGCAAACATATTTTTTTTTCTGTTTTTGTTGTCAATTGCACAATGAATGTACGTCATGAGTTCACATGTACATTCTTAAAAAAAACCTTTTCAAATAGAGTGAGTATCCTCTCAAATAGCATTATACTTTGGGTAGACTATGTTCCTTCCTTTGCTATTTGGGATTACATTATATGTAAAATGATATCTCATTTGCATTAAGCTAACTCAATTTGCGAAAAGGTATTCCATTTGCACAATTCTGCTCTGATTGAATTGTCGCCGACAATGGGTCGAAAATGACATCTAATCACTGCTAAGCCTTTTGTTATTGCTAGAGGATTACCCAATTCTTAGTGTTAACTGACAGAGTTCCAAATACGAACATTTTGAAAAGCAAACTGTTTTTTTGTTATTGAAAAATTGGACACTATAATCAGAATTATTTGATTGACATTTAAAAAGGGGTAATGAGATTTGCAAATTGGAGTGTAGGATTTGCGAATTTGATCCTATTAAGGTGGAAAAAAAAGAAAAGAGTTTATAGGACCATGTTATTCCGACACCGCCATAGGACCATTTTATTCTGACACCGCCATCGGACCATGTTATTCTGAGACCACAATAGGCTCATGTTATTTTGAGCATGTTATTTGCTTGCCTGTATAGCAATCTCCATGTTATTTGCTTATTTTTTTTTATCAAAAAATTGGACAAAATAATCAGAATTATTTGATTGTCATTTAAAAAGGGGTAATGAGATTCGCAAATTGGACACTATGAACGATATTAATTAATGTTTTGAATAATAGGAATGTGAATGATTCTAATTAGTGATTGGATTGTATGAAGGTGGAGAAAAAAAGGGTTAAACTGATTAGCAGTTAAGGTAACCCCGAAGGAGCTGTTAACTCAGGTAATTTGTTATAAATTTGAAACAACATCAGTCTATGAAAATGGCTAACGACGATAGAATGACATTGTGACTTGACCTAGCTTTACCTTTCCGATGGGGTCTGTGTAATACACAAGTGATATTTGATAAGTATTGTCAATTTAAAATTGGATCTAACGTTCCCTTCGTTCCCCCATTTCAGAGGGCAGGGGTGGGGGGGAGTCAATTTTTGAGGGAAAACCAAAAATACTCAGAATCAAAAATAAATGAGATCTGCCTCAAGGGGAAGGCTCAGAGGCCCTTCGTTCCCCCCAATTCTGAGGGCAGGGGAGGGGGAGGAGGGGAGTAAATTTTGGAGGGAAAACCAAAAAGACTCCGAATCGAAAATAAACGGGATCTGTCTAAAGGGGAAGGCGCGTGAAACTATTGCAGTTTCTATAATAATGAATGAATTTCAAAATCAAATTTAATTTTCATTGAATACTTTTCATATAAACTTAAAATACACTAAAAGATGGTCCCCATGAAAATATTGCAGTTTTTATAAGAATGAACGAATTTCAAAAATAAACGGGATTAGCCTAAAGGGGAAGGCGCGTGAAACTATTGCAGTTTCTATAATAATGAATGAATTTCGAAATCAAATTTAATTTTCATTGAATACTTTTAATTTAAACTTAAAATACACTAAAAGATGGTTCCCATGAAAATATTGCAGTTTCTATAAAAATGAACGACTTTGAAAATCAAATTTAATTTTCATTGAATGCTTTTCATTTAAGCTTAAAATACACTAAAATATGGTTCCCATGAAACTATTGCAGTTTCTATAAAAATGAACGATTTTCAAAATCAAATTTAATTTTCATTGAATACTTTTCATTTAAACTTAAAATACGCTAAAAGATGGTTCTCGTGAAACTATTGCAATTTCTATATAAATGAACAATTTTCAAGATCAACCTTAGTTTTCATTGAATACTTTTCATTTAAACCTAAAACACGTCGCAAGATCGTTGAAATAAATTTAATTTTCATTGAAACCTTTTCATTTAATATTAAAATACTCTAAAAGATTGCTCCCATGAAAATATGGTAATTTCTATAAAAATGAACGATTTTCAAAATCAAATTTAATTTTCATTGAATACTTTTCATTTAAACTTAAAATACGCTAAAACATGGTCAAAATCAATTTAATTTTCATTGAAACCTTTTCATTTAAGCTTAAAATACGCTAAAAGATGGTTCCCATGAAACTATGGCAGTTTCTATAAAAATGAACGATTTTCAAAATCAAATTTAATTTTCATTGAATACTTTTAATTTAAACTTAAAATACGCTAAAAGATGGTCAAAATCAAATTTAATTTTCATTGAATACTTTTCATTTAAACTGAAAATACGCTAAAAGATGGTTCCCTTGAAACTATTGCAGTTTCTATAATAATGAATGAATATCAAAATCAAATTTTATTTTCATTGAATACTTTTTATTTAAACTTAAAATACGCTAAAAGCTGGTCCCCATGAAAGTATTGCAGTTTCTCTAAAAATGAACGAATTTCAAAATCAATTTAATTAAAATTGAATACTTTTAATTTAAGCTTAAATTACGCTAAAAGATGGCTCCCATGAAACTATTACAGTTTCTATAAAAATGAACGATTTTCAAAATCAAATTTAATTTTAATTGAATACTTTTCATTTAAACTTAAAATACGCTAAAAGATGGTTCTCGTGAACTATTGTAGTTTCTTTAAAAATGGATTAATTTCAAAATCAAATTTAATTTTCATTGAATTCTTTTCATTTAAAATTAAAATACGCTAAAAGATAGTCAAAATCAATTTAATTTTCATTGAAACCTTTTCATTTAAGCTTAAAATACGCTAAAAGATGGGTCCCGTGAAACTATGGTAGTTTCTATAAAAATGAACGATTTTCAAAATCAAATTTAATTTTCATTGAATACTTTTCATTTAAACCTAAAACACGTTACAACATGGTCGAAATAAATTTAATTTTTATGTAAAACTTTTCATTTAAGCTTAAAATATTCTAAAAGATTACTCCCATGAAACTATGGTAGTTTATATACAAATGAATGATTTTCAAGATCCAATTTAATTTTCATTGAATGCTTTTTATTTAAACTTAAAATACGCTAAAAGATGGTTCCAATAAAACTTTTGAAGTTTCTATAAGAATGAACGAATTTCAAAATCAATTTAATTTTTCATTTAAGCTTAAAATACGCTAAAAGATGGTTCCCGTAAAACTATTGCAGTTTCTATAAAAATGAACGATTTTCAAAATCAAATTCAATTTTCATTGAATATTTTTCATTTAAACTTAAAATACGCTAAAAAATGAATACTTTTCATTTAAACTTAAAATACGCTGAAAGATGGTTCTCGTGAAATTATTGCAGTTTCTATAAAAATGAATAAATTTCAAGATCAAATTTAATTGTCATTGAATACTTTTCATTTAAACTTAAAATACGCTTAAAGATGGTCCCCATGAAACTATTGCAGTTTCTATAAGAATGAACGAATTTCAAAATCAATTTAATTTTCATTGAATACTTTTTATTTAAGCTTAAATTACACTAAAAGATGGTTCACATGAAACTATTGCAATTTATTTAAGAATGAATGAATTTCAAAATCAATTTAATTTTCATTGAATGCTCTTCATTTAATCTTAAAATACTCTAAAAGATGGTTCTCGTGAAAATATTGCAATTTCTTTAAAAATGAATCAATTTCAAAATCAAATTTAATTTTCAGTGAATACTTTTCATTTAAACTTAAAATACGCTAAGAGATGGTCCCCATAAAACTATTGCAGTTTCTATAATAATGAACTAATTTCAAAACCAATTTAATTTTAATTGAATACTTTTCATTTAAGCTGAAAATATGCTTAGAGATGATTCCCGTGAAACTATTGCAGTTTCTATAAAAATGAATGAATTTCAAAATCAAATTTAATTTTCATTGAATACTTTTCATTTAAACTTAAAAAACGCTAAAAGATGGTCCCCATGAAACTATTGCAGTTTCTATAAGAATGAACAATTTTCAGAATCAAAGAAACGGGTCCATCTTTAACGAATATAGCCTTAGCTAGTTAAAACTGCGCATAAATTCTTGATTTTTTTTTGTCATGTTACTTAGGTAATAAAGGAACATTTAGTATTTTTTTCTAATGTAAGTGTTTTCTTTAGAAAATGGCCCATCTTTAACCAATAAGTGAGGTCTTAGTCCACCAGTCTGAATGGTTGAAATCCACTAGCTCAGAATTGGGGTCCCAGTCCACCAGCCTGAACGGTGGAAATTCACTAGCTCAGAATTGGGATCTTAGTACACCAGCCTGAATGGTGGAAATCCACTAGCTCAGTATTGGGGTCTTAGTCCACCAGCCAGAATGGTGGAAATCCACTAGCTCAGTATTGAGGTCTAAGCCCACAAGCCTCAATGGTGGAAATTCACTAGCTCAGAATTGGGGTCTTAGTCCACCAGCCTGAATTGTGGAAATTCACTAGCTCAGAATTGGGGTCTTAGTAAACCAGCCTGAATGATTGAAATTCACTAGCTCAGAATTGGGGTCTTAGTCAGTGTTCAGATTGGAGCGTTGGGGTCCGACTATCTGGTCTTTATTTGTCAAGACCTGAATGCTAAACGATGGACATGAGCTCTATTGGGACTCCATTGTGAAAATGGAAAACAAATACGCTAAAAGATGGTTCCCGTGAAATTATTGCAGTTTCTATAAAAGTGAACAATTTTCAAAATCAAAGAAAATGGTCCATTTTTAACAAATATAGCCTTAGCTAGTTAAAACTGCGCATAAATTCTTGATTTTTTTTGTCTTGTTACTTAGGTAATAATGGAACATTTAGTATTTTTTCTAATGTAAGTGTTTTCTTAAGAAAATGATCCATATTTAACAAAGAAGTGGGGTCTTAGGCCACCAGCCTGAATGGTTGAAATCCACAAGCTCAGAATTGGGATCCCAGTCCACCTGCCTGAACGGTGGAAATTCACTAGCTCAGAATTGGGATCTTAGTACACCAGCCTGAATGGTGGAAATCCACTAGCTCAGTATTGGGGTCTTAGTCCACCAGCCTGAATGGTGGAAATCCACTAGCTCAGTATTGAGGTCTCAGCCCACAAGACTCAATGGTGGAAATTCACTAGCTCAGAATTGGGGTCTTAGTCCACCAGCTTGAATTGTGGAAATTCACTAGCTCAGAATTGGGGTCTTAGTCCACCAGCCTGAATGATTGAAATTCACTAGCTCAGAATTGGGGTCTTAGTCAGTTTTCAGATTGAAGCGTTGGGGTCCGACTATCTGGGCTTTATTTGTCAAGACCTGAATGCTAAGCGATGGACATGAGCTCTACTGGGACTCCATTGTGAAAATGGAAAACAAAAAACAAAAATATATTGTTGGTATGTGTGTAGAGCATGGCATGGTTACCGCTTGGGCAACAGTCTAACCGTTGACGGTTTTATGTATCCGTGAATAAGTTCTAAGGCGAGAGTGGAAGTTGGGACAAATTTTTGGAAGTGCCCACCTCACCTGCCCAGAGTCTCAGGCATGTGACCCTAAATTTGAAAAAGTGGAAATTGGCTAAGATTTTCTAAACTGAGCTGAGACAATGAATAGGTTGAGACGCTGATTGAGACAATCAGTGAATAGATTGAGACAGGAAAGTGATTGGAGACGCTGGGCATCCGTGAACAAGTGCTAAATTGAGAGAGGAATTTGGGGCAATATTTGGGAGCGCCCACCCGCCAAGAGTGTCCGGCAGGTGACCCCAAAATTTAAAAAACACACAGAGACGATAAACACACAGAGATGAGACACATAGAGAGACGACACACACAGAGACGAAAAACACACAGATACAACAGAGACGACAGACACAAAGAGACGACTCACACACAGAGAGGACAAACAAACAGAAATGACACACACACACAGGGACGACACATACACAGACACGACACACAAACAGAGTCATAGTGAGAGAAATATCCAGAAAGAAGGGTTGATCTAGGTTCACTTAGAGTGGCGCGCCACCATGCCATGCTCTACACACATACCAACAATATATTTTTGTTTTTTGTTTTCCATTTTCACAATGGGGTCCCAATAGAGCTCATGTCCATCGCTTAGTATTCAGGTCTTGACAAATAAAGCCCAGATAGTCGGACCCCAACGCTCCGATCTGAACACTGACTAAGACCCCAATTCTGAGCTAGTGAATTTCCATAATTCAGGCTGGTGGACTAAAACCCCAATTCTGAGCTAGTGAATTTACACCATTGAGGCTTGTGGGCTGAGACCTCAATACTGAGCTAGTGGATTTCCACCATTCAGGCTGGTGGACTAAGACCCCAATACTGAGCTAGTGGATTTCCAACATTCAGGATGGTGGACTAAGATCCCAATTCTGAGCTAGTGAATTTCCACTGTTCAGGCTGGTGGACTGGGACCCCAATTCTGAGCTAGTGGATTTCAACCATTCAGGCTGGTGGACTAAGACCCCACTTCTTTGTTAAAGATGGACCATTTTCCTAAGAAAACACTTACATTAGAAAAAAAATACTAAATGCTCCATTATTACCTAAGTAACACGACAAAAAAATCAAGAATTTATACGCAGTTTTAACTAGCTAAGGCTATATTTGTTAAAGATGGACCAGTTTCTTTGATTTTGAAAATTGTTCATTTTTATAGAAACTGCAATAATTTCACGGGAACCATCTTTTAGCGTATTTGTTTTCCATTTTCACAATGGGGGCCCAATAGAGCTCATGTCCATCGCTTAGCATTCAGGTCTTGACAAATAAAGCCCAGATAGTCGGACTCCAACGCTCCAATCTGAACACTGACTAAGACCCCAATTCTGAGCTAGTGACTTTCCATCATTCAGGCTGGTGGACTAAGACCCCAATTCTGAGCTAGTGAATTTCCACAATTCAAGCTGGTGGACTAAGACCCCAAGTCTGAGCTAGTGAATTTCAACCATTGAGGCTTGTGGGCTGAGACCTCAATACTGAGCTAGTGGATTTCCACCATTCAGGCTGGTGGACTAAGACCCCAATACTGAGCTAGTGCATTTCCACCTTTCAGGCTGGTGGACTAAGATCCCAATTCTGAGCTAGTGAATTTCCACCTTTCAGGCTGGTGGACTGGGACCCCAATTCTGAGCTAGTGTATTTCAAACATTCAGGCTGGTGGACTAAGACCCCACTTCTTTGTTAAAGATGGACCATTTTCTTAAGAAAACCCTTACATTAGAAAAAAATACTAGATGTTCCATTATTACCTAAGTAACACGACAAAAAAATCAAGAATTTATGCGCAGTTTTAACTATCTAAGGCTATATTTGTTAAAGATGGACCAGTTTCTTTGATTTTGAAAATCGTTCATTTTTATAGAAACTGCAATAATTTCACGGGAACCATCTTTTAGCGTATTTTAAGCTTAAATGAAAAGTATTCATATGAAAATTTAATTGATCTTAAAATTCATTCATGCTTATTTAAACTGAAATAGTTTCATGAGAACCTTATATTAGCGTATTTTATGTTTAAATGAAAAGTGTTCAATGAAAATTCAATATGATTTTGAAATTCATTCATTTTTATAGAATCTGCAATAGTTTCATGGGAACCATCTTTTAGCGTATTTTAAGCTTAAATGAAAAGTATTCAATGAAAATTAAATTGATTTTGAAATTCGTTCATTCTTATAGAAAATGCAATAGTTTCATGGGAACCATCTTTTAGCGTATTTTAAGTTTAAATGAAAAGTATTCAATGAAAATTAAAATTGATTTTGAATTTCATTAATTTTTATAGAAACTGCAATATTTTCACGAGAACCATCTTTTAGCGTATTTTAAGTTTAAATGAAAAGTATTCAATGAAAATTAAATTTGATTTTGAAATTCATTCATTTTTATAGAAACTGCAATAGTTTCACGGGAACCATCTTTAAGCGTATTTTCAGCTTAAATGAAAAGTATTCAATGAAAATTAAATTGATTTTGAAATTCGTTCATTCTTATAGAAACTGCAATAGTTTCATGGGAACCATCTTTTAGCGTATTTTAAGTTTAAATGAAAAGTATTCAATGAAAATTAAAATTGATTTTGAATTTCATTCATTTTTATAGAAACTGCAATAGTTTCACGAGAACCATATTTTAGCGTATTTTTAGTTTAAATGAAAAGTATTCATCTTTTAGCGTATTTTAAGTTTAAATGAAAAGTATTCAATGAAAATTGAATTTGATTTTGAAAATCGTTCATTTTTATAAGACTGCAATAGTTTTACGGGAACCATCTTTTAGCGTATTTTAAGCTTAAATAAAAAATTAAATTGATTTTGAAATTCGTTCATTCTTATAGAAACTGCAAAAGTTTCATGGGAACCATCTTTTAGCGTATTTTAAGTTTAAATGAAAAGTATTCAATGAAAATTAAATTGATTTTGAAATTGGTTCATTCTTATAGAAACTGCCATAGTTTCATGGGAACCATCTTTTAGCGTATTTTAAGCTTAAATGAAAAGGTTTCAATGAAAATTAAATTGATTTTGACCATCTTTTAGCGTATTTTAGGATAAATGAAAAGTATTCAATGAAAATTAAATTTGATTTTGAAAATCGTTCATTTGTATAGAAACTGCAATAGTTTCATGGGAATAATCTTGTTGAATATTTTAAGCTTAAATGAAAAGGTTTCAATAAAAATTAAATTTATTTTGACGATCTTGCAGTGTATTTTAAGTTTAAATGAAAATTATTCAATGAAAATTAAAGTTGATTTTGAAATTCATTCATTTTTAAAGAAACTGCAATAGTTTCACGAGAACCATCTTTTAGCGTATTTTAAGTTTAAATGAAAAGTATTCAATGAAAATTAAATTTTATTTTGAAAATCGTTGATTTTTATAGAAACTTCAATAGTTTCATGGGAACCATCTTTTAGCGTATTTTAAGACTAAATGAAAATCATTCAATAAAAATTAAATTTGATTTTCAAAATCGTTCATTTTTATATAAACTGCAATAATTTCACGGGAACCATCTTTTAGCGTATTTTAAGATTAAATGAAAATTATTCAATGAAAATTAAATTTGATTTTGAATGTAATTCAATCTTATAGCAACTGCCATGGTCTGATGGGAGCAGCCTCATAGCGTATTTTCAGTTTAAATAAAAAGTATTAAATGAAAATCAAAGTAATTTTAAAATTCTATAATTCTTACATAAACTGCAATAGTTTTATGGGAACTATCCTTTAGCGTATTTTAAGTTTAAATGAAAAGTATTCAATGAAAATTAAATTTAATTTTGAAATTCATTCATTTTTATAGAAACTGCAAGAGTTTCGCGAGAAAAATCTTTTAGCGTATTTTAAGTTTAAATGAAAAGCATTCAATGAAAATTAAATTTGATTTTGAAAATCGTTCATTTTTAAGAAACTACCATAGTTTCACGGGAACCATCTTTTAGCGTATTTTAAGCTTAAATGAAAAGTATTCAATGAAAATTAAATTTGATTTTGAAAATCATTCATTTTTATAGAAACTACAATAGTTTAATGGGAGCAATCCTTTAGAATATTTTAAGCTTAAATGAAAAGGTTTCAATAAAAATTAAATTGATTTCGACCATCTTGTAACGTATTTTAAGTTTAAATGAAAAGTATTCAATGAAAATTAAATTTGATTTTGAAAATCGTTCATTTTTAAAGAAACTGCAATAGTTTCACGAGAACCATCTTTTAGTTTATTTTAAGTTTAAATGAAAAGCATTCAATGAAAATTAAATTGGATTTTGAAATCGTTCATTTTTTATAGAAACTACCATAGTTTCACGGGAATCATCTTTTAGTGTAATTTAAGCCTAAATAAAAATTATTCAATAAAAATTAAATTTGACTTTCAAATTCATTCATTCTTATAGAAAATGCAATAGTTTCATGGGGACCATTTTTTAGTGTATTTTAAGTTTAAATGAAAAGTATTCAATGAAAATTAAATTTGATTTTGAAAATTGTTCATTTTTATAGAAACTGCAATAGTTTCATGGGAACCATCTTTTAGCGTAATTTAAGCTTAAATAAAAAGTATTCAATGAAAATTAAATTTGATTTTGAAATTCGTTCATTCTTATAGAAACTGCAATAGTTTCATGGGGACTATCTTTTAGTTTATTAGTAGTTTAAATAAAAAGTATTCAATGAAAATTAAATTTGATTTTGAAATACATTCATAATTATAGAAACTGCAATAGTTTCACATGCCGTCCTCTTGAGGCAGATCCCGTTTATTTTAGAAATTCTTTAATTCTAATAGAAACTGCAATAGTTTCATGGGACCATCTTTTAGATTATTTTTAGTTTAATTAAAAAGTATGCAATTAAAATTAAATTTTATTTTGAAATTCATTAATTATTATAGAAACTGCAAAAGTTTCAAGTAGCTTTTCTTTTAGGCAGATTCTGTTTATTTTCGATTCTGATTATTTTTGGTTTTCCCTCACAACTTGACCCCCCTCCCCTGCCCGCAGAAATGGGGGACCGAAGGGCCGCTGGGCCTTCCCCTTGAGGCCGATCATTCTTTATTTTCGATTCTGAGTATTTTTGGTTTTCCCTCCAAAATTGACTCCCCCCCCTCCCCGGCCCTCCGCAATGGGGGAAACGAAGGGCCTCTGTGCCTTCCCCTTGAGGCAGATCTTATTTATTTTCGATTCTGAATATTTTTGATTTTCCCTCAAAATTGACTCCCCCCCCACCCCGGCCCACAGAAATGGGGGAACGAAGGGAACGTTAGATCCTATTTTAAACTGACAATACTTATCAAACATCCCTTGTGTATTATACTGACCACATCGGAAAGGTAAAGCTAGGTCAAGTCACAATGTCATTCTATCGTCGTTAGCCATTTTCATAGACTGATGTTGTTTCAAATTTATAACAAATTACCTGAGTTAACAGCTCCTTCGGGGTTACCTTAACTGCTAATCAGTTTAATCCTTTTTTCTCCACCTTCATACAATCCAATCACTAATTAGAATCATTCACACTCCTATTATTCAAAAAATTAATTAATATCGTACATAGTGTCCATTTTGCGAATCTCATTTCCCCTTTTTAAATGACAATCAAATAATTCTGATTATAGTGTCCATTTTTTTAATAAAAAAAATAAGCAAATAACATGGAGATTGCTATACAGGCAAGCAAATAACATGCTCAGAATAACATGATGCTATGGCGGTCTCAGAATAACATGATCCTATGGCGATGTCAGAATAACATGATCCTATGGCGGTGTCAGAATAACATGGTCCTATAAACCCTTTTCTTTTTTTTCCACCTTAATAGGATCAAATTTACAAATCCTACACTCCAACTTGCAAATGTCATTACCCCTTTTTAAATGTCAATCAAATAATTCTGATTATAGTGTCCAATTTTTTAATAACAAAAAAAGACTGTCTGCTTTTCAAAATGTTCGTATTTGGAACTCTGTCAGTTAACACTAAGAATTGGGTATAACAAAAGGCTTAGCAGTGATTACATGTCATCTTCGACCCATCGTTAGCGACAATTCAATCAGAGCAGAGTTGTGCAAATGGAATACCTTTTCGCAAATTGAGTTAGCTTAATACAAATGAGATATCATTTTACATATAATGTAATCCCAAATAGCAAAGGAAGGAACATAGTCTACCCAAAGTATAATGCTATGTGAGAGGATACTCACTCTATTTGAAAATGTTTTTTTTAAGAATGTACATGTGAACTCATGACGTACATTCATTGTGCAATTGACAACAAAAACAGAAAAAAACCTGTTTGCTTTAAATTATATTATTACGATCAAACTCTCAAAAACATGCTTGACTACATTATACACTGCCAATTAACTAGTTTGGTAATCTGCAATGGAAAGGTGCCATGGAACGTAAAGGCCCAGAAACTTTGAGTTGACCCAGAAACTTGTATGGTTGACCCAGGAACATGCCTTGTTGGCCTGGAAACCTGTCTGGTAGGTTTTGTATAATTCCATATTCAATTGACATCAATAGCAATAATCAGTCTGGTAATCTGCCATTGAAAGGTCCCATGGAATGTAAAGGCCCAGAAACTTGGAGTTGACCCAGAAACTTGTCTGGTTGGCCAAGAAAGCTGTCTGGTAGGTTTTGTATAAGTCCATATTCAATTGCCATGGAACGTAGAATAACATGGAGATTGCTATACCCGTGAGCAAATAGCATGGTCCTATACCCGTGAGCAAATAACGTAGAAATTACTATATGTCTACGCAAATAACATGGAAATTGCTATACGGCTGTTAGAAGTATAACCTACTACTCTACTGTTATATCAGACTGGCAGTTGTAATACAGGTTTATATGCTCGAATTCAAAGAAAATATATTACAAATAGAGTTTCTGTCACAACGCATCTAACACTTTAGAAGAGATTATTCTTAGTGAGTCCATATTTAGAGCCCCGTTAGTAACAAGTAATTGTCATAGGCTATTTCTAAGTGTTCTGGCTGGAGTCCAGTTGTCTTCCAAATATGGTGTATGCCCTGGATGTAAACCCCTTATACTACTGTTAGGGAAGGAGGCATTAGCTAAATTATTGTTTGTAGTGAAACTAAATTTTTCGTGACCGTTTTTGGGATGAAATAAGATTAAACCAAATATTTGAGGTACTTATTCAGTATACGGCACCCGCGAAAGCAGTCAAGTTTGGTTAACACTAATGAAATAAAATAAAATAGGATGAATATTTAACAGTTTAGAAACAAATTTGGGCTATACATTTGCACATTAGGGGGGGGGGGAAGCATAGAATATATTAAATACGTAACCTAACCTATCCTAAGCACCTTTCTCCCCCCATGAACCCCCCAAAAAACAACAGTTTAAATATTGTAAACGCAGTAACAAAACACGCTTTGCAAACCATTTATCTAGCAAATACCCATTTGTCTGGCTTCCTGTCTGGTTTCCTTATACAGTATATAGCGGTGAGTACCGCATAATACATAATTGCCATATTTGAATATATATATATATATATATATATATATATATATATATATATATATATATATATATATATATATATATATATATATATATATATATATATATATATATATATATATATATATATATATATATATATATATATATATATATATATATATATATATATATATATATATATATATATATATATATATATATATCAGCTGCTGGAAAGCCCATCATTTAAAAATTGAATTTTACAGTAATTTCATTTTATTTTCAATTTTCTAATAAGTATTTAATGTTTTTGTTGAAAGCAATACGAAACCCAAAGAATGGATCAACAAGAACAGTGCAAGAAGAGATAAGAAAACTAGAAACTATACTTTTTTTAAAAGAAAGCCAAAAAATTTGACCCCGCTTCCTCCTCCCGCACAAAAAAAGCCAGCCAAATGTATTTAAGCTACTCCAACCCCAACCATGTAATAAGAGTCCAGCCTAACGCAGGTTAGGTTTTAATTACTTTTTGCTTTATTGACAAGCAATTCTGATTTCCCCCTTCTCTTTCTCACTTGACTAGTTGCAATTCCTTTTTTCTTATTGTTAGACGTTTCTGTTTTTTTCTGATTTTTATCGGCATTGAGCATGTCTCGTTTGACGCATCTAAAGATAATAGCGGTCTTAATTTTATCTTTCCTTGTCCTTTTTCGGCGGCTGGTGTTTACACCAGCCCCCCCTAGAAAATAAAACCCGAGGAAAATAACCCCCCCGCAGGAAGTGCCCCCAGAAAAAAACAGAGAAAATACCCCCCCCTTCGGACAATATCACCCCCACGCAGCTGGTTGGTCTCCAATCTCTTTGGACTTTAAAAAAAGGACTAGAATACTCAATTTCTGATCTTATGAGCTCAGTCTGAAGTTTCTTTGACCTTTAGGTTGATCTTTGGATAAGGAAGGGGCAACCCCCCTACTGTACGGTATAAATTCTGCTCATATTTTGGTTTAATGTTATTCTTTACTTGCAGAATAACAGCATAGACCAGAAATATACCCAGAAATCATAAGGGAGTTTGATGCGTTATTAAAAGTTTCTTTTGTGCCCCCCCCCAAAAAACATTTTGCTGGTAAATACCCTTTTGTTGGAAAGCTTTTCACGGAGGGGATTACCGGCATAACTTTAAAAACAATCAGAAATTAAAGTCTTTTTCAAATGAAAGTGCGCAAGAAACATTTTCCACCTGAGATCGTCCGCAAGAAAGTTTCTTGGTGGAATTTTCAGCTAAATGGAATTGTCTTGGGAGTGTTTTTTTGGAGGGGGGGGGGTAATTTCACGTGAAAAGAGTTTTCGATGAAGATAAACTTAAAAAAAGGCTTGAAGCAATAGAAATATCCATTTCAGGCGAGAAGAGGGTTTAAAAAAGTACTTTCTGGCCCATGGTGGCGGAAACTTTAGAAATACATGTCACTAAAAGTGCACTACGTATTCCTTATATTTTATTGTAAGGAATAATTTTTCCGTGAAAAGATCTTCAAACGTTGACTCCCTACCTCCACCAGAAAAATCCCCCCTGAAAATGTCTGTTCACTTCCCAATAACCACTACTATATGTAAACAATGGGGAAAGTTTATAACTCGCAGCCCTTCCCCCAGGAACTGTGAAGTGTTAATTCATCTTCAAAGACATCATTATTAGATTTTTTGACTATGCTGAACAAAATGGCTATCTCAAAATTTTGAAATAAAAAAGGGCCCTAGGACTTTTAACTGCCATTTGAATGAGCTCTCTCACAATGTTCTAGGACCACTGGGTCGTTACAATCACCCCTGGGAAAAAAACAACAAAAAAACAAAAAAACACGTATCCGTGATCTTTCTTCTGGCAAAAAATGCAAAGAGTCTACATTTTTGCACCTAGAACCTTGAAACATCTACAACAGAGTTCTCGACTATGCTGAATCTGATAGAATGATTTTCATTAAGATCACTTGACGTTTTGGGGATGTTTTTTCTTTTTAAAATCATTAACAAAATTAAACATAATTTTGTTTTACCACATTTGTTATTTGTCTATAATAGATATTTGTTGATTGATTCATTATCAATACATTTCTTGCTCTGATGATTCTGTTATAGGTAGACTGAAGTCCCCCCCCTTAGTGAGATCCTGGGCATGCACCGATCAAATGGAAAACCTACTATTGGGCAAGAATATACGAAAAAACAGAGAACTGCTAAAAATTGACCGCAACAAGTGAAAGCTGCATTATGCTGCAAGAAGAATGTAGGCTAGCAAGACTAGTCCAAGTAGTTCATTATTGCATATATCTTCCCCCCCCTCAGGGCCTCTTAGGTGGGTTTCCCCTAATCTTACTGTAAAAAAAATCCTAGGCATGCCCCTCTGATGTTCAAAAACCGTCTTAATCCCTCAAATGAGAATATGAAAGAAGGAAAAGTTCAAGGAAATAAGACAGTAAATAAATTAAAACAACAAGTTTTTTCAATTTAAAGTTAGGAGCAATGTAAAGCCTAAAACGAACCGATATTATCACATATATTAAAGGGTTTCCTTTCCCCCCTCCCTCGAGACCTCACTCTTAACGCAAAAGTTTCTTATAGAATTAAAAAAAATGATCATTTTAATTCAGCGGCCTTTGTGTTTCAGGAGCCATTCTTAAGGAATTGGGACAAAAAGTCAAACTTTCAAAAAGTTCGTGGTTTGCGATCCGTCTCAATAGAAACCGAAACTCTAAAAAATGGGATTTTGATACCAATAGATACATCAAAAGAATTACATTTTTATGCTGATTCTAAATATGTAATATTCGTCAAGTTTAATTATACCCATCAAAAGTTACTAGCCTGAGAAAATTTTCCCTATTTTCGAGAAAAGGGAAAAACACCCCATAAAATTCATAGAATCTTAATGAAAATTACATCATCAGATTCAGCGTATCAAAAAACCTTACTGTAGAGGTTTCAAACCCATATCTGCAAAAATATGGAATTTTGTATTTTTTTGCCAGAAGAAAGGTCACGGATGCGTGTTTATTTGCCCTTTTTTTTACCAGGGGTGGTTGTATCGACCCAGTGGTCCTAGAATGTTGCAAGAGGACTCATTCAAACGGAAATTAAAAGTTCTAGTGCCTTTTTTAATAAAAAATTAAATAAAATAAAATAACTTTTTACAAAATAACTGCATTTTTGTCACTTTCATCACTTATCTTCAATTCTATCAATTGTCATTCCATGTTGCAGACTTTTCAAAGATATTTGATTTTTTAAGCAATTTTGCCAAAAAATACCAAATTCCACATTTTGCAGATAGCAGCTTGAAACCTCTACAGTAAGGTTTTCTGATACGCTGAAACTGATGGTGATTTTCTTTAACTCATGTTAAAGATTGATCAATGATGTCATAATCGTAGGTTGTAGCCAGGTCGTCTCTTACTATTCGAACAATTAAGAAAAAGCCATAGGCTTTTTCATGTTTGTAATTACATCATAGGCAGCACGATAGCGCTGCCTAAGTAAAGAACGATGTGGGCACAATGTGTTTTTTTTTTCCGCCATACCCGAGAACTTCGTATCGAAGGAGTTGTCGTAAAAACTTCAAAAAGGGCTCAATCAATAGGAAATTGGAGTGGCTATTGCCCTTTTTAATAGTCGAAAGTGATTGGATGGTAACAAGCCCCCCCCCACGCCCATCATTCCCCCCAACACATTCAATCAAATTTTGAGAAAGCCATTTTGTTCAGCGTAGTTGATTTCCCGATAGAAAATATGTTTTTGAGGAGGACACTCCCCCAAAACCCTCGGGGCAAGGATTTTAAGTTATGCCCTGAGGGCATATAAGAACAATGTTGCCACAATGTACTATTTATTATTTTTTCCTTTAGAGCAGGGCGCTTCATATGGAAGGGGTCGTTGTAGATACTTCAAAAGGGGTTCATTCGATTGGAAATTGAGAGTTCTAGTGCCCTTTTTAATAGTCGAAAGTGACTGGAGGGCAACTAGCCCCCCCCACGCCCATCATTCCCCCAAAGACATCCAATCAAATTTTGAGATAGCCATTTGGTTCAGCGTAGTTGATTTCCAGATAGAAAATATATTTTTGAGAAGGACACTCCCCCACAACCCGCAGGGCAAGGGTTTTAAGTTACACACTGGGAGCATATAAGGTTTTTATAGAAGGCGTTGTCATAGAAATTTCAAAACAGGCTCATTCGATTGGAAATTCGAAGGGCTAGTACCCTTTTTGATAGGCGAAATTGATTGGAGGGCAACTAGCCCCCCCCCCCACGCCAATCATTCCCCCAAACACATCCAATCAAAATTTTGAGATAGTCATTTTGTTCAGCGTAGTTGATTGCCAGATAAAAAATATGTTTTTGAGGTGGACACTCTCCCACAACCCTCGGGGCAAGGGTTTTAAGTTTGAGGGCACATATGAACCATGTTGGCACAATGTATCATTTATTATTTTTTCCCTTTAGAGCAGGGCACTTCGTATCGAAGAAGTTGTCAAAGAAACTTCGAAAAGGGCTCAATCAATTGGAAATTGGAGTGGCTTATGGCCTTTTTAATAGTCGAAAGTGATTGGAAGGCAACTAACACTCCTTCCACGCCCACCGTTTCCCGAAACATATACAATCAATATTTTGATATAGCCATTTTGTTCAGCGCAGTTGATTTCCAGATAGAAATTATGTTTTTGAGGAGGACGCTCCCCCAAAGCCTTCAGGGTAAGGGTTGTAAGTTATGCCCTGGGGGCTTATAAGGTTTTTATAGAAGGTGTTGTCGTAGAAATTTCAAAAAAGGCTCATTCGATTGGAAATTCAAAGGGCTAGTGCCCTTTTTAATAGTCTCAAAAGTGATTTGAGGGCAACTAACCCCCCCTCTCACGCCCACCTTTTCCCCAAAAATATCCAATCAAAATTTTTAGATAGCCATTTTATTCAATGTAGTTGAAAGTTTTAGAACTCAGGCCTGTAAGGATGACAACACCTCCACCCCTCACAGCTCTCAGGGCAAGGGTCTTAAGCTATGCCTCAGGTACATATAAGGTTTTTATAGAAAATGATTTTGTAGAAACTTCAAAAAGGGCTCATTTTATTGGAAACTAAAATGAATGGTGAACTTCTAATAGCCGAAAGTGATTTAAGGGCAACTAACCCCCCTCTCACGCCCACCATTTCCCCAAACACATCCAATCAAAATTTTGAGATATCCATTTTGTTCAACGTAGTCGAAAGTTCAAGAAATTAGGTCTTTCAGGATGATAACCCCGTCAGAGCCAATGTACAAGGGTTGTAAGTTATGCCCTGGGGGCATATAAGGTATATATAGAAAGTTGTTGTAGAAATTTCAAAAGGAGCTCATTTGATTGGAAATTGAAATTGCCGTTTTTAATAGTAAAAAGTGAGTGGAGAGTAATTAAACCCCCTCTCACGCCCACCATTTCCCCAAACATATTCAATCAAACTTTAGAGCCATTTTGTTCAACGTAGTTGAAAGTTCTTGAAATTATCAAACAGTTCGTGGTAACGAACTGTAAGTAAGGAGCGACCCGGCTCAATGGTAACCGAAACTCTAGAAAACGGGTTTCGAAAATTTGGCTGATTTTCGAAAAAAGGGGGAAAGACCCCCTAAAATTTATAGAACCTTAATGAAAATCACACCATCATATTCAGCGTATCAGAGAACCATACTGTAGAGGTTTCAAGTTCCTATTTACAAAAATATGGAATTTTGCATTTTTTGCCAGAAGAAAGATCACGGATGCGTGTTTATTTGTTTGTTTGTTTTTTTTTTCCCCCAGGGGTAATCGTATCGACCCAGTGGTCCTAGAATATCGTGGGAGGGCTCATACGAACGGAAATTAAAAGTTCTAGTGCCCTTTTCAAGTGACCAAAAAAAATGGAGGGCAACTAGGCCCCCTCCTACGCTCATTTTTTTCCCAAAGTCACCCGATCAAAATTTTGAGATAGCCATTTTGTTCAGCATGGTCGAAAATAGGATAACAATGTCTTTTAGGATGATTTAATCCTCCGAAGTCCCCAGGGGGACCAGCTGAAAGTTATGAACTTTACTCAATGTTAACATATAGTATTGGTTATTGGGAAGTATACCGACTTTTTCCGAGGAGATTTTGTCGGGGAGGTGGGGGACGGCGCGGGTAGGGGGCTAGAGGGCAGGCTCTTGCCAGGACGGCCGTTTACCTGGGGGCAGGGAAAGTGCCATGAAGGGGGCGCCGGACTTGCCAGCATTATTTATTGGTTATTGGGAAGTATACAACCATTTTCAGGAAGGATTTTTTCTGGAGGGGGGCTAGAGGAGGGGATTACTCTGGAGAATATTTCCGTGGAGGAGGTTTCTTTGGGGAAAGGGACATTTCTATGAAGGGGGCACCGGATTTCCAAGCATTATTTAAGAAATGATCAGAAGTTAAATAAAAAAAAACAAGTTTTTTCAACTGAAATGTAAGAAGGAATATTAGAACTTAAAACGAACAGAAATTATAACGTATGTGAGGGGTTTCTCCCCCAAGTCAATACCTCGCTCTTTACGCTACAGTTTTTTTTAAGTGCTTTCAAAAGAGCTATCTATTCTAATTAAACGGCCTTTGTGCTTCAGGGGATTGTGGATCAAAATTTTTTTTAACTTTTAGCGTAAAGAGGGTGGTATTGATTAAGGGGAGAACCCCCTCATATAAGTAATAACATATACGTAATAGAAAAAACAATAAAAAAACAAGCGATACGGCTCAATAGTAATCGAAACTTTTAAAAACGAAATTTTGATGTCAATAAATGTATCAAAAGAATGTGTTTATAATACTGATCCTAAATATATAAATTTTATTAAGTTTAGTATTACTCATCAAAGGCTACGAGCCTGAGAAAATTTACTCGATTTTTTAAAGAGAGGGGAAACATCCCCTACAGGTGAAAGAATTTTAATGAAAATCACACAGTCAGATTCAGCGTATCAGAAAACCCTATTAAATAGGTTTCAAGCTCATATCTGCAAAAATCTTCAACTTTTTATTTTTTGCTAGAAGAAAAATATACGAATATATAAGTTAGTTACGTAAGTTAATTTGTAAAGAAATCCATTTAGCAAAAGAAAAGTAAAATTTTTATGCAAATAAAAGCTGCATTAACTAAAAAACGATCAGAAATTAAATAAAAAAACAAGTTATTTAAACTGAAAGTAAGGAGTGACATTAAAACTTAAAACGAACATAAATTCTTACGTAAATGAAAGGGACTGTCCTCTTCTCAACACTTTGCTCGTAAAGCTAAAGTTCGACTCTGTATCACAAATTTATTTTTTAGAACAGTAAAACACTTTAGCGTAAGAAGCGAGTCGTTGAGGAGGGGACAGCCCCTTTCATATACGGACTAATTTCTGTTTGTTTTAAGTTTTAATGTCGCTCCTTACTTTCAGTTTAAAAAACTTGTTTTTTTTATTTAATATGTTTAAGCATGACAAACCCTCCAGATCCCCTAGGACAAAGGTTGCAAGTTATGCCTTGGGGGCATATAAGGTTTTTATAGATAGAGTTGTCGTAAGAACTTCAAAGGGGGCTCATTCAATTTGAAATTGAGAGGGCTAGTGCCCTTTATAATAGTCGAAAGTGATTGGAGGGTAACTAATGTAGCGATAAAAAGATTGATATTTGTAGCGATAGAAATTTCTCCGATAGCGCCGCTTATAGCGCTGGAGATTGTGTCAACTAGGCTAGCGCCGCTCTCAATTAATGGGGGAAGATTGAATACGTAGACATATAAATGTTGCCTCTTCTTTCTTGAGCTATCTTGTGATCTAAGTCCTTCTCGGAGCGTTTACCTTGGAGACGTACGAACTAATTATCTATTATCAGACTAGATTCAGACATATAAAATGAAACAAACATGGATAAAAAAGGTAATAGGTTTATTGACTTACATATTTAGATGCATAGCAATAGGTCACTCTAAATGACAAAAATGTTGACCGAGATGAAGGAATTTGAGACTTCTACCTCAATGAACCTGCTTCAATCTTACCAATCCTCTCACATCTGATTTACGAATAATCTTAAAAAACCCATATACTCCATTACCACTCACAGCACTTTCGTCCTGCGCTGTAAGAACTGGCTTGCCAGTGGCTCACGTGGCCCAAGGACGCTAATCCTTGTCCAATAATCTTTTTAAGATATTTCAGATGATTCAGGCGTTCACACGGTTTTTGCCATCTAAACTTCCTTAGAAATATCGTACGTAGCATTTTTTTTGCTACTAGTTATCTTAGCGAAATTGGAACGACTAGCGTCGTGGTTTGACTGAAGCTAGAATGCAATTTCTCTTTTTGCTGATTAAGAATTTAGACTCTTGGAAGCGGTATTTGAACTCAATTACGGGACGTTTAATTTCTGCCCGAATCATCTTTAGAAGGAAAGAATCTTGTATTTTAAATATATCGCATTTTACTCATGATACACATCACGCTTCCCATCAATTAATGACGTCCCGTCATTAGTACCTGCTCATTAGGAGTTCTAAAAATTTTCTCTATTATTTTTCTTATTTTATTCTACATCCCTATCTAAAATTCATCTACCTGACTAAGATTATTCATGGTTCTAGGCTAGCTACTATACTAAAGATTTTTTAAATTCAATTTTTAAAAGGCCTTTTTTTTTATTTTGCTGTCTATATTACATACTACATTCTACCTACACTACGTTAAACGAATAACATGATAATGTTACAACTAACTCTACTTGTGGTACATACTTGAATGATTTATAACATACAATATTGGGTTCATCATATTCACTGATAACATTAAAACACTTTCACTATTGGGATTTTTGAATTGTCCAAGTTATTAGGAAGTAACACATGTAGATTCACATTTATTCATCACCTTCGGGTCCTTAGTGTACTACACCCTTCTGTTGTAAATTATTGTCCTTCGATATTTTTGTCTTGGCAAAAATTTTGAAGCATTTACGGTATGGTTTCTTCATGGAACAGTTCGAGCCTGGTTGTCTTTACACGAAGTTTTCTCTAATAATCAACTGGGAAATGATGCTTCCCACTATAGGTGTTAGCGTATTTCTTCTCAGCATATGATTGTTTAGGATATCTTGAGGCACATAGAGAATGTATTCTCGCGTTAAAATTGTTCATTTGTGCCTTTTATGAAATTGTTAGCTCATGGCTTGCGCCGATTAGCCTTTGCGGTGATTCCTCGGTTAATCACAGGGTAATTGAAGTTTGGATTTGAAACGGGTTGTTGTCATGATATAGTGACTCTTTTGGCATATTGTCTTTAACTTAAACTTCAAACATTTTCCAATATCGTTCAACTTCAAATATCGTTAAATATCGTTTATCTTGTATTAATCAGTGGGATTCTCAGAATGAAACTTCAAATTTTGTTTAACTTTATCTTAATAGAATTTCAAATGGATTTAAACGTATTAATACTTCAAACATAGTCAAACATCGTTTGTATTGTTCTTCCCAATGGTTCTATCAGAATCAATGTGAGTATATAGTTTGCTAAGGTGCTTCATTCTGGGGTTTAAATGTAGTGTTACCTGATACGTAATATGGTTCATAGTCGAAGAAATGACGATCGAAGGTAACTGTTGTTTTCGTAGACGAAGCTGGGATGAAAATTTCCTGGGGTCTATGGTGAGTACTCTTCGTTGGTTGAGATATGATGAAAATAGATGCTACTGAGTCGTATCTGTACTGGGCAGCTCATTGTAATGCTCGATGACAAATTTGCCATATACTTTCTGTAATAAAAATAACGAGGCAGCATCACACGTTCTTTAAAGTAAACACTCATAGTACAAATAAGTCACGTATTGATTGGGTACATTAATTCTCACGCTATGACACAGAATTAAATAAATACACTAATATTAGTACTCTCAACGAAAATCTAAAAATTTAAAACAGAGATGTCTTAAAATTTGTTTTGAGAACGGAAATATCGATATTAAATAAACATAATTTACCCTACATTATTAAGTTTGAGGTCTAATTTTATAACATATTTCATGCCTGCATTGTTCACGCACGTCCGTGCTGTTTAAGAAACGCATGTGCAGCGTCGTAACCACACAGTTTTATGTAAACAATACCACAATGGGGGAAAAAAACATAGCAAGGACAAATGGAGACCTCTCTGCCCACTGGCTTTCTCTTGTCTTCCCTATTTCTTGGCTTAGACGTTTACAAGAGGTATCAGGTTTAACATCAGCACAAATGCAGAAGCGTTCTTCTGCCTTCCCCTTTATTCTTTTCTTGTGTTGTCTAGAATTACAAGTCAACATTTGCGCATTATGTTTACTGTTCGATAAACGCCACGAGATATTGGATTCCAATCTTGTCTGCATTGATTTAAGTTGGTGATTGGAGAGAAGTGTAAACATAAGGAAAAACTGGCGTCAATAGCTTTTTAGAAGGCTATTGTTTGAGCAAACACTTCAGCACTAAATAAATAAATATGATATATTTATATCATATAAAATAAAATAATTATAATCTGCACTAAGACAAAATATTTCACATAATTAGACGCTTCTGTACTGATAATTTACCATCTTGGTTAGGGCATGGGTCGATTTTTTTTTTATAGAAAATTCGAGGGGACCTGAGTCAGTATAGGTAAGATATAACGTGACTGACTTGCGAAAATATGTCACAAAAATTAGAGCACAAGATATGTCATAGATAAACCAATGAAATTAAAGAACATTTCTCACAGAACTATAGAACAGTGATCTCTCTATTATTGTATACGTCATAGATATAAACTAATGGAATTAAATTTTTCGCCAAGGAGCTAAAGACATTAATGCCTTTGTTTCTCTTTGGAAGTAATGTTTAACACATAGCTATAGGACAGCATACGTCATAGATATGATATAATGAAATTAAAAAAATTTTTTTTTTTTTTTTTTTTCTTTTTTTTCGCCTCGGAGCTATAAGAAAGTAAACTCTCTGTTTCTCTTTCAAAGCATTCAGATCCAAAAATGAAAACTTAGCTCACTGAAGTTTCTATTCAACCTTTAAGTATTGCTTTGACTGGCCCTGATTGGCATAAAAATACTAATTTCTTACACTTGAAGGACTGAGAAATATCCCTTCCTACGGTCGTTAACACACAAAAAACTACAAAAAACAATCATGGTCCTTGAGTTCCTCCCCGGGCTTCCCACCAGACGTGGTCCAACCCCAGTTGTCGTTTTCAGTCGACCACGATCTTCGCCTTTCTCTCTGATCACCAGTGTTTTGACATTACTTGTAGTATATATATATTTTTGTATTAATATTTACTTAGTTAACTTTACTTGCACACTGTTAAATATATTATGGTGGATCACAAGTTGATTTTCATAAGGGATTTGAAATTTTTCTTTACATTAATTAAGGATATTTCCATTTGTCAGGTTTTTTAACCGTTCTGCCTGATTGTGTCGTTATTTTCTCCTCTGTTTCTTGCAGTTTTTTTCTTTTTCGGTTTTTCTAGTAAAATAAGGTCAAACTATTTGTATTATTTTTTCAAAAATTCTTGCCCTTTTAATTTCGTTTGTTTCCCGTGTGCGGCTGCTGAGGTCGGTCTTGATTTCCCTATTTCTTTAGCTACTATATGGTCTGATTCGCCGTCAGAATCTTCGGAACTAGTTTCCGACGAATCCAGATTAGAACTTTTAGAGGTGGCACTTTTTGAGGTATCACCTGCCCTTCCTTCGTAAATTTCTACTCCTCTGGAAGTAGAAGCTTTATTCTCTAAGTCCTCGCCTTGAATTTTCAACTCGGGAGATTTGAAAGATTCTTGAGAGCTTTGGGAGGAATCAAAAGTTTTTGCGGGGTTCCTCCATTGTTTAAAGGCCATGTCCTCAGGGGGATGGGGCATTTTTTGCACTAGGTTTTCCCTCCATGAAGTCCACTATTTAGGTTTGACCTTGGACACAGTTATATCATGATATTGACTTTGCTGGTCATCATTTGGAGTTTTATTCCCGGGCAATGTACTGTGACTCGTTTTTATGGGAAAATTTATGAAATCCATGGCTTCTCGCAGGTTTGTTTTAGTTAAATCTTTGGGAGGAGTTTTCTTTACAGTAATACTGGGGGTTTCTACAGCTCTGTTTAATTCTTCCTGCAATGACAGGGACCTTTCTATTGGTGTTGCAGGGGAAACCAAATCGTCTGGAAATCTTTTGGGGGGACATGGGGTCGAAATTCTATCGGGGACGAATTGGGTTTTTGGAGATATTGTATAATCTAAATCTCCTGCACTCGCCGATGAATAATTTTTTGGACTTTTTGGCGTTTTTATTTCAGGAAGAATTCCTGGTATTAGGGATTTTTTCTTAGGAACAACTAGATTTTCCATTGCTAAAAATTCTTCAAAATTTTCCTGATCACTGTCATTCACGAAATAGTCTTGCTTGAAATTAAAGGGTTTTAGCTCTGCCAATCTTGACCTAGGGGGCTCATTTTCCGAATCTGACGAATCAGTAGAAGAGGGATGTCATACCCATCTCTCTGGAAATTTGGCTCTTTTTATTCGGCTAACATGCGCCTTGTAAGTTCTTCCACTATCGGGGTTTTCCATTTTAAAGGTATGTTCATTATCGAACTTTTTGACAATTTTGTACGGTCCAGAATATTTGTTGGAAAGTTTTTTTCCTTCCGTTTTTGCCTCGTTCTTTAGGTAAACGAAGTCTCCTACTTTGAAATTTATATTCCCCTTAACTTTGGGTTGGTATCTAAGCTCTTGGCTTATTTTACATTTTTCCAACTCTTGCCTAACTATTTTATAAGTTTTCCTCATCCTATTTATGAATTCTTGTTTGTAATCTTCCGAGCTATTATAAAACTGCCGAGATTCAATAATCTCATTATACGGAATTCTAACATCACGAGCAAAGAGTAAATAAAATGGATTGTCTTTGGTTGTTTCGGAATAAGCAGTGTTGATTACGTTAGTTAAATAAGGTAAGAATTTATCCCAGTCGCTCCTTTTGTCTTTCGTATAAATACTTAGTACGTTCGAAAATATTTTATGCCTGTCTTCTATTTTGCCATTAGCTTGTGGATGGTACGGTGCAGTCACCATTTTCTCTATATTAAGAAAACTCATTAAATCTTTTGTTACTTTTGCAACAAAATTGCTCCCGTTGTCACTCAAAAATTTTATTAGGAATGCCAAATTGTAAAAATAATTTTGCTAACACCTTACCTGTGGCTTAGACACCTTGATTTTTTAATGCTATTGCAAAAGTAAATCATGGAAAATGATCTACAATCAACAGAATACAAGTATGACTTACGCTAGAGACAGGTAAGCTTCCACTTTTCCTGTATAAATCCGATAAGGCGTTCTTAAAAGAATACGTCTATATCTAGGCGCGCGCTAGTAGTTGATTAGGGCAAGCTGCGGGGATTTTTCTCAAGTTGCAAGCTCTGCATGTACTTAACAATTCTTTAAGTTTTGCCAGTGCTGATTGTGCGTGAAAATATTGTTTCAATTTATGGAACGTTTTCATTACTGCTAAATTTCTACCTGCCTCTTAAAAGTAATATTCAAATGTAGGCCCTTTCAAATTTTGTGTTAATACAAGTATTATTGAGATATGGTTTCTGTTTGTCTCGATAGTCAAAAGTCTAAACAGTATTTCTTCATCAAGATCATAGCAAAAATTATTTCTCTCTTTTCTAAGAGTTTTGAATTTATCCGGTAACGCATCATCATTCACAAAATAATCAATTAGTGCTACACACATTTCGTCCTTTTTTTGCTTTCTTATTATATTTTCCAAAGACAAGGGACATTCGTTAATCTTATTTTCTTTTACTCCGTCTTTGACTTTGTTTTTCTTACATCCATGTTTGCTCTTAACAATTATGGCTTTAACTTTATTTTTGTCAGCTTCCAACGGAATATTTTCAGGATCTCTACTGACGATGTCAAAAGCTACGTTTTTTTTGCGGTTTAATTGGTCAACTTCATAATCTAGGTCTTGGAGTTTCATCATCCATCTAGCTAGAATACCCTTTGGGTTTTTAGATGTGCGCAAGTACTGCAAGCTTTTATGGTCTGATCGTAGTATAAATTTTACACCCATTAAATAATGTCTAAGTTTGTCCAAGTGGTAGATAATAGATAATAATTCTAAGTTTGTGGCGGAATAACTACTTTCGCCTTTTGATAAAGTTTTACTTGAATAGCATATAACTTTCTCTATTTGTTTCTGTTTAGGCGTTCCCTCAAGAGGATTGGGGTTTTCTACCGGGATTATTTGCGAAAGAATTGCACCGATGCCTTTTGAACTAGCATCCGTTGTAGCTATAAATCTTCCGTTTTCGAAATCGCGGGGTGGTAATATTGGTTAAGAAGGGATGGCCTTTCTAGATCGGTTTAGGAACGTTTCACCTTCCGGAATCGAGTAAACATTACGGGAGTGCGTGGTAGGTAATTATGTGCTGTGGTTCACACTTTGGGTATAATTGTTTACGAATTTCCTGAAGTATCCAGTAAGGCCTAAAATTCTACTTAATTATTTCATAGTTCTGGGGGCCATGAGGTTTTCAACACATTTTATTTTATCAGGGTCTGGGGATATCTCTTCCTGGGTTACTACTACTCATAAAAATTTAATTTTAGGTTGAAATAAATTTACTTTCTCGGTCCGGCATTTTAAATTGCCTTGCCTGAACTTCTCGAACACCTTAGCTAATGTTGCTAAGTGTTGTTCAGTGTTTTCTCCCACGCATATAACATCATCAACAAAGTGAATTATATTCTTTAATCCTCCTAACAGATGCAATAGGGGTCTACATAACGCGCTTGAACTTGTTTTAAGCCCAAATGGTACTCTCAAGTATTCATAAGAACCATATTCGGATGCTGAAAATGCAGTTTTATGGACATCCTTTTCGGCTATTTTTACTTGGTGGTAGCCTTGGGTCAGGTCCAAAGAGGTAAAAATTTTGTTTTTGCTTGAAATAGAGTCAATAATTTCCTCTATTCTTGGTAGAGGAAATTTATCGCTAACTACTTGTTTGTTGAGGGCCCTATAATCTACTACAAGTCTAAGATCTCCATTCTTTTTTGGTACTAAGATCACTGGTGCACTATACGGACTTATACTTGGGCGTATAATTTCGTTTTTTTTCTAATTCATGGATTTTATTTTTTAACCATTCTTTGTGCTTATAATGCACACGATATGGCTGTTTTGCTACGGGATTACCAGTCGTTTAAATTTAATGTTAATGAAATTGTATTATCCCGATTTCATCTTAAGATTCCGAGAATACATCCTTAAAATTCCATAGTAATTCGCATAATTTTTTCTTAAGTTCCAAGTCCGTAATATGATCCATATTAAATTTGTTTGAAAATTGCTATTTAGTTAAAGGATATTTGTCATTTGAAGTTTTAATGCCGTTAACTAGGTTTCTTTTAGAATTTTCCCATTTATTTAAATCATTTTCCGTTAAAACCTGGATTTGGACTAAACATGTCCCCTTTTTAATTGTAATTGTATCATTTTCATGGTTATTGGTTACCCAAATAAAACCTTACCCTTTGTCATAAGATATAATCTGTTCCTCGCATAACAGATTTTCTGGTATTTCAGACGGTGTTGCAGACCATATTTCTGATTTCCGAATTACTGGCTCAATCCTCTGGGATATTTGAATTTTTTGCATCGTTTTGGGAGAGACTTTTTTTTTCTTATCGCGAATCCGTAATATTTCTCTTTATTTTCATTGTTTATTAGATTCATACTGGCGCTATGCTGCGCCATTGCGGCATCTTGTGGCGTCACGTTGGGTTTTACTATTTCCTTCCATAATTCCGCTATTTTCTTAATTTCGTTTGATCTGTACTGTCGCATATCTCCTATTTTTATTTTCGCAGATTCAATACTTTTATTATTTAAATTTACTTCATTTCTGCAATATCTCTCAGGGTAATTGAACAAATTTCCAATTATGCCATGTCTTTTCGAGACATGAGGTTCAAAATACTGCGACATTATACCACCAGAAATTTTGTTTACTGTTACGCTGTCTTCGTAACCTCTGTTACGATTTCTTAAGGTAGAAATTTCATCCCGTACCTTAGCTGGGTAGACAAGCCTCTCCTTTGCTACGTCTAATAGTATTCTGTTAGACCTTAGAAAATTTTCGTCTATAACAGCCACATATGGGAAATTGTCAAATATAATAAAATTTGTCATGAGCGTTCTAGTGTCTCTTTTTAAGTTTATGCACATTGACCCTTTTGCATTTAATTTATGACCTGTCACGCTTGTTAAATTGGGATTATTAGGGTTCCTCTGTCGTTTAAGGTGCAGAGACAAGATATTAAATACGCCTGAGTTTGTTATATTTGCAGTAGTTCTGCTGTCCCCTAAGGCCGTAAAATATATGTTTTCTACACAAAAAGTATTAAATATAGGTAACTTGTTTTTAATATCCCCGCAAAATGATACTAATATTGTTTTGGATCTGTTAAATATTCCTGGTACCCCCTGGGTTCAATTTATATTTTTGAGGGGCCTGAAACGTTTCCCTGAGAAATTATTTCATGTGCCGGTGCCTGTAATACGTATTCAGACGTATTAGGTTCCGTAGGCATATTTAAATGATTTACTTCTGTCTGTGGCCTACCTTTACTTGTATGGTAATCTGGAATTGTACTGTCAGTATCCCGTGCGGGCTCTAACTAATTATGCCGCTGGCTTAGAAAATTTCATGTCCCCCTGACCAATGTTAGTCACTTCAACCTGTCATTTTCTTAGTTTATTGTCCGCGACAAGTCTCTGAGTTTTAAAATTAGTAATTAATTTTTATATTGAGGTTAGGTTTATATAAATTTTGTTGATACGCATTATAAGGTACTGATTGGCGCAATCCCGCCTGTCTATATCCCATAGTAAAAGCGGTGTTAAAATTTGTTCTTCTGAACATATGATTACCGTAATTCTGAGTGTTATCGACAGCAATTCTTGGTATGCGATTGGTGACATAATGGCACTCCCTGGCGATATGACCAACACGATTAAAATTATAGCACCTTATTATTGTAGAGTTATTTCCATAATTAGATTGTTTAATAGGCTGAAAGCGTACTGTTTTCTGCCTAGCGGGTTCTGGCTTTTTGTTTCTTTGTGCCACTGGGGAGTTATCCCTTGAAAAGAAATTGGGGGATGCCTGATCGCCCTTGAAGATTATGTTCGCGTTTGAATCGCCTAGGCTATTTATTTTTGCTTTGCTATGTTTAGCAACCATTGTATCAACTTCGATCAATCGCTCGACCTCATGAACTGCAAGATCCAAAGTCTGAATGTTTTTGGATATTACTAATCTATATAGTTTTGGGGGTAGCCCTTGCAAAAAGGTATTTAGTATGACTTTTTCATACAGTTGCCTAGAACCACTGCCATATTTGGCCTCTACCGAAATCTCTATATTATCAAGGTAGTTCCATATTTCCTGTGAAAAATTAAAGCTCACTACTCCGTGTTTTAATTTATTTGTATAGATTTTGTGTATGAGACTATCTTTGAATGCCTTTTAAAAATTATCAACTGGCTTTATTGTCAAATTGGCGTTATTGACTGTGGTCTGTTTGATCTGTTTTAGAAAGGTTAACGCCTGGCCTTTTAATTGTAGTAGGAGCATGTCTTTTAACGCTCCAGCGTCTGTTTTTGTTAGTTCTACAAACTGGGTCAATTGGATATTAAATTCGTCATTATCTGATTGACCATTGTACTCCAGGATAGATTTTGCTATCTTCATATTTTTCGCGACTAACTTTTGCACTATTAATAACTCACTAATTTCTTCCATTTTTTTTTAATTAATTGAAAATAAATTTATTTTTTATTAACCTATTTTGGAGGAAGCTATTATCTCCTATGTGATATAAGGGTTTTCCTGTCGTAGCTTAGCGGCAATAGGCCTAATCACTTTTCTTATATGTCTGTATCGTTCCCGATAATTAAATTCAAATTAAAAAGTTTCATAGCCTAATTAGTTCGCATGTTTTTCTCCAATTTCCAACTCGCACCATTTGCAGCGATAAAAAAGATTGATATTTGTAGCGATAGAAATTACTCTGATAGCGCCGCTTTTAGCGCTGGAGATTGTGTCAACTAGGCTAGTGCCGCTCTCAATTAATGGGGGAAGATCGAATATGTAGACATATAAATGTGGCCTCTTTTTTCTTGGGTTATCTGGCGATCCGAGTTCTTCTAGGAATGTTTACCTTGGAGACGTACGAACTAATTATCTATTATCAGACTAGATTCAGACATTGAAAATGAAACAAAATAGATAAAAAAGGCAATATATTTATTGACTTACATATTTAGATGCATAGCAATAGGTCACTTCAAATGGCAATAATGGTGACCGAGACGAAAGAGTTTAAGACTTCTATCTCAATGAACCTGCTTCAATTTTACGAATCCTCTCAAATCTGATTTACGAATAATCTTAAAAAGCCCATCTACCCCACTACCAAACGCAGTTCTTTCGTCCTGCGCTGTAAGGACTGGCTTGCCATTGGCTCACGTGGTTCAAGGACGCGAATCCTCGTCCAATAATCTCTTTAAGATATTTCAGATGATTCAGGCGTTCACACAGTTTTTTGCCATTTAAACTTCCTTAGAAATATTGTACGTAGCATTTTTTTTGCTACTAATTATCTTAGCGAAATTCGAACGACTAGCGTCGTTGTTTGACTGAAGCCAGAATGTGATTTATCTTTTTTCTGATTAAGAAATTATAATATTTGAATCGGTATTTTAAATAAATTATGGGACGTTTAATTTCTTCATGAATCAAATTTATAATGAAATAATCTTGTATTTTAAATATATCGCATTTTACTCATGGTACACTAACCCCCTCTCACGCCCACCATTTTCCCAAACACCTCCAATGAAAATTTTGAGATTGCCATTTTATTCAACGTTGCAGAAAGTTCTGGAAATTAGGTCTTTGAGGATGACAACTACCCTCACATCCCTTAGGGTAAGGTTTGTAATTTATGCCCTGGAGGAATATAAGGTGTTTATTGAAATTATTATCGTAGAAATGAAAAAAGGGCTCATTTGATTGGAAATCGAAAGGCCTAGTGCCCTTTTTAATAGTCGAAATTGACTGGAAGGCTTGACATTTTTATAGTAAAGATCTATGTGGGTATAATGTATTTTTTGTTGTTGTAATTGTACGCTTAGACCGCGGCACTTTGTATTGAAGGAGTAGTCGTAGGAACTTCGAAAAGGGCTCATTCGATTGAGAATAGTCGAAAATAGTCGATGGTAGTCGAAAGTGATTGGAGGGAAACTAATCCGCCTCCTACGCCCACACTACCATTTGCTTTTATGTTTAAAAAGTAAATGTTGCCTTAAGATTAAATCAAAATGCACTCTGTTAATGTTAATTCCCAATAAAGCATCTCAGCAGTATCCCAAGAACGACTGAGGGTATTATGTTTAAACTTTTGGGGCTACATCTGCTCTTAAAATTGAACCAAATCAAAATAGCGTAAGTGTATCCAAGCTATCAAAGAAAGTAAACAAATTTTTTTGCGAATGCTATCAAGTTTTCCATTTCAGGTCAACTAGAGGAGGCATGAAACTAAATTAAACACTAATAATTGTATCCAGATTTTTAAAAGGGTGTATGTTGTTAAAAATTGCTGAAAACTTTTCTCCAGCATACAAATAGCAAGCCAAACTATAAATTCTTAAAAAAACGAAAAGATTTAAAGTATTATTTTCTTTTTCCCTGAAAAGACTATGTCAATATAAAACGAACAGACATTAATTAAAAAAAAATTTCCACAAAGTAAGTTTTTCAAAGGAGAGTAAAGAACTCCATTAAACAAAAAATGACCAAAAATAAAATCAAATAATCTACCAAGCGTGAAACTACCACAAATTAGCATCGATGAATAAATGATACCCAAAACGAACAAAAGTTACAATGAATAACCGAGTCAAACTCAAAACGAGCAGAAACTAACATAAGTTGGGCTCAAAACCCTTATGCCTTCCCAAGGCCAAAATATAATTTGCAATTTACTGAAAGAAAATACAAATGAATGTGCATTGTAAGTTTAAAATGTGTTTACTGATATTTAGTAATCAAAATGTTAATATTATTTGATTCATTAAAGTTATAAAAGTAAAAACATTTATATTTTTTTCAGTAAAGTGCAAATTATGTTCTGGCTTTGGGAAGGTATTGGGGTTTTGAGCCCAACTTATGTTAATTTCTTCTCGTTTTGAGTTTGACTCGGTTATTTATTGTAATTCCTGTTCGTTTTGGGTTTCATCTATTTATTGATGCTGATTTGTGGTAGTTTCACGCTTGGTAGATTATTTGATTTTATTTTTTTCTTTTTTTTTGTTTAATGTAGTTCTTTACTTTCCTTTGAAAAATTTATTTTGTGGAAAAAGTTTTTTAATTAATCAAACAGTTTGTGGTAACGAACTGTAAGTAAGGAGCGACTCGGCTCAATGGTAACCGAAACTCTAAAAAAACGGATTTTGATACCAATAGATACATCAAAAGAATTAAATTTTAATGCTGATTCCAAATATATAAGTTTCGTCAAGTTTAGTCTTACCCATCAAAATTTACGCCTATGAGAAAATTTGGCTGATTTTAGAAAAAAAGGGGAGAAGACCCCCTAAAAATTATAGAACCTTAATGAAAATCATACCATCATATTCAACGTATCAGAGAACCCTAATGTAGAGGTTTCAAGCACCTATCTACAAAAATATGGAATTTTGCATTTTTTGCCAAAAGAGAGATCACAGATGCGTGTTTATTTGTTTTTTTTTCAGGCGTGATCGTACCGACCCAGTGGTTCAAGAATATTGTGGTAGGGCTCATAGGAACGGAAATTACTTCTAGTGCCTTCTAGTGCCCTTTCTAAGTAACCAAAGCAAAAGGAGGGCAACTGGACCCACGCTCATTTTTTTCCCAAAGTCACCAGATAAAAATTTTGGGATAGCCATTTTATTCAGCATGGTCAAAAATATGATAACAATGTCTTTTAGGATGACTTAATCCCCCGAAGTCCCCGAGGGGAGGGCTGAAAGTTATGAACTTTGCCCAATGTTAACATATAGTATTGGTTATTGGGAAGCATACAGACGTTTTCAGGGGGGATTTTTTCAGGTAGGTGGGGAGGGGGGTCGAGGGTTACATGGGAGGATCTTTCCTTGAAGGAAGTTGTCATGGGGGAAGGGACATTGCTATGAAGGGGGTGCCAGATTTCCCAGCAACATTAAAGAAAAAGATCAGAAATTAAATAAAAAAATAACAACAACAAGTTTTTCAACTGATTTCAACTGATCAACTTATTGTGATTAAGGGGTCATTTTTAAAGAATTGTAAAAAAATTCGAACTTTAGTTTAAAGAGCAAGGTATTGACTAGAGGGCGAACATCTTAATATACGTATTAAAAATCTATGAATATAGAAGTTCGTTACGTAAATTAATTCGTAAGTTACGTATATTTATTACTAATAAAAACGTTCGTAAATAAAATTAAATAAGTTTCGAGAAAGCTATTTAACCAAATAAAAGTAAAATTAATATGGAGATTTTGTTTTAATTATTCATGTACAGTGAGCCATAATCAAAACCTGCATTAATTCAAAAACGTTCAAAATTTAAATAAAAAAAAGCAAGTTTTTTTTAACTGAAAGTAAGGAACGACGTTAAAACTTAAAGCGAACAGAAATTATTCCGTATATGAAGGGGGCTGTCCCCTCCTCAACTCTACTATCACAACTCTATTTTTTTAAACAATAAAAAACTTTAGCGTAAAGCGCGAGGCGTTGAGGAGGGGACAGCCCCCTTCATACACGGAATAATTCTGTTCGTTTTAAGTTTTAACGTCGTTCCTTACTTTCAGTTAAAAACAAACTTGTTTTTTTTATTTAATCAAACAGTTCGTGGTAACAAACTGTAAGTAATGAGTGACCCGGCTCAATGGTAACCGAAACTGTAGAAAAAAGAATTTTGATACCAATAGATACATCAAAAGAATCAGATTTTAAAGCTGATTTCAAATATATAAGATTATCAAGTTTAATCCTACCAATCAAAAGTTAAGCGCCTGAGAAAATTTGGCTGATTTTCGTAAAAAGAGGCAAAGACCCCCCAAAAGTTATAAAACCTTAATGAAAATCACATCATCATATTCAGCGTATCAGATAACCCTACTGCAGAAGTTTCAAGCTCTTATCTTCAAAAATGTGGAATTTTGCATTTTCTGCCAGAAGAAAGGTCACGGATGCGTGTTTATTTGTTTGTTTGTTTTTTTCCCCAGGGGTGATTGTATCGACCCAGTGGTCCTAGAATATCGTGAGAGGGCTCATTTTTACAGAAATTAAAAGCTCTGGTGCCCTTTTTAAGTGACCAAAAAAATGGTGGGCAACTAGGCCCCCTCCCACGCTCATTTTTTTCCCAAAGTCACCCGATCAAAATTTTGAGATAGCCATTTTGTTCAACATGCTCGAAAATATAATAACTATATCTTTGAGGATGACTAATTCCCCGAAGTCCGCGGGGGAGGGCTGAAAGTTATGAATTTTACCCAATGTTAACATATAGTATTGGTTATTGGGAAGTATACAGACGTTTTCAGGGGGGATTTTTTCTGGTAGTGGGGGGGGGAGTGGGTCGGGGGTTTCTTCGGAGGATCTTTCTATAAAGGAAGTTTTCATGGGGGGAGGGACATTGCTATGAAGGGGGCGCCGGATTTCCCAGCATTATTTAAAAAAAGATCAGAAATTACATATATAAAAAAAACAAGTTTTTCAACTGAAAGTAAGGAGCAACATCAAAACTTAAAATGACAGAAAACATTATGTATATGATTGGGTTTATCCCCTAGTCAATACCTCGCTCTTTAAGCCAAAGATTATTTAGTACTTTCATAATATCTATTTATTCTAATTAACGGCATCTGTGATTAAGGGGTCATTAGTAGAGATGCCATAATATCTCCCACGAGTCACCCCTGCTGCCATCTACAACTTTTTTTTACATAGTTTATGGATGGTTATGTGTGTAGATCGATTAATTTGATGTTTTATGGACTTTGTCAGTGAGAATTTGAAAAACAGGAATTTTGTCACATTTATGGATGTTTTTCATGAACTTTGTCAGTGAGAATGAAAAAACATGAAGTTTGTCACATTTATGTCTGTTTTCATGGATGGTTATGTGTGTTGATTATTTGATGTTTTTATGGATTATTGAGTCTAATGGGGGCAGGTCAATGACACTTCCTTCTTGTTGTTGCTCGATGCGAATGTCAACGTCAATGTTGTTATTGTTATTCGAGCCAAATGTTGTTGTCGTTCGAAGCAAAGTTAATGACATTTCCTTCCTGTTTGAGGCAGATGTTATGATCCAAAAATAGTATTTGTTATTGTTATTCTAGCCAAATGTTGTTTTCGTTCGAAGCAAAGTTAATGACATTTCCTTCCTGTTCGAGGCAGATGTTATGATCCGGAAATAGTATTTGTTATTGTTTCCGAGCCAAATGTTACGAGTTCCCGGGAAACAGTTAATGACACTTCCTTCCTGTTCGAGGCAGATGTTATGATCCGGAAATAGTATTTGTTATTGTTTCCGAGCCAAATGTTACGAGTTCCCGGGAAACAGTTAATGACACTTCCTTCCTGTTCGAGGCAGATGTTATGATCCGGAAATAGTATTTGTCATTGTTTCCGAGCCAACTTTTTTTCTGGTCAGTCTAGAGTTGGCAGTCATTGATCAAATTGTTTCCAGGGAGTGTCTGACAGATGACGTCAAGTTAATTAATGTCTTTGGACTTCGACCAGAATTGTCTCCGAGACAAAGTTTTGATCACACATGACAGATGATGTCATGATTGATTGATTGACACGAAAGGGGAATTAATTTGTTGTTCTAAAGAGAATTGATTCACGAAAGGGAAATTAATTTGTTGTTTCTAACAAGAGAATCGTTTCCGAGCAGACGTTTTGATCTTAGCGCGCGAAAAGGTTTCCAAATAATTTGAAATGCATTGGCGCAGAGATGCCAAACAAAAGGAACATGCCGAAATTCCGTTTAGGGATAATTTTGGCGAAACCGTTTTAGCTATTTTATGGAACTATTTCGGCGAAACAGCTAGAGACATTTTAAAAGGTGATTTTTGAAGAGATTTTGGAAGAAAATTTGAGTGTGGTCGTTATAATACACAAGTTTCAATTGAACAGTGTTGTGAGGTCCTCTACCCCAACCCCAAAGGTTCCGATCCCCCTACCCCAACCCCCCAGGAAGCCACCGGGCCCCAAAGGGCCCAATCCGTGCTCAAGGCCCCCCCCGGACCCCCAAAGACCCTCCACCAGTCCCCAAAGGCCCTCTCCCGGTCCCAAAGGTCCACCAGGCCCCCAAAGGCCCCCAGACCCTAAAAAGGCCATACCCGAGCCCCCAAATGTCCACCACCAGTCCCCAAAGGCCCTCTCCCGGTCCCAAAGGTCCACCAGGCACCCAAAGGGCCCCAGACCCTAAAAAGACCATACCCGAGCCCCCCAAAGGCCCTCACCTGTCCCCCCAGGACCACCAGGGCCCCCAACGCCCTCCACCGGGCCCCAAAGGCCCACCCCGGGCTCCCAGGGCTCCCCACGGACCCCGATTGCTCGCCCCCTACCCAGCAGGAGGCCTCCGGTCAACATAGGTCCACAACGCTTCCAAAGGACCCACTGGACCCCCACAGGCCCTCAACGGGTCCCCAAAGATCCACCGGGCTCCCACAGGGACCCCCGGACCCCAAAGGTCCTCCCCAGGTCCTCAAGGGTCGCCCAGACCCCCAAAGGACCCACCGGACCCCAAAGGGCCCAATCGGTGCTCAAGGGCTCCCTGGACCCCCAAAGGCCCTCACCCGGTCCTCAAAGGTCCACCGGGCTCCCAAAGGACCAATCGGTCCTCAAGGACCCTCTCAGACGTGCAAAGACCCTCCCCAGACCCCCAAAGGCTCACCCCGGTCCCCAAAGGTCCCCTCAGGCTCCCATATGACCACTCCACCCCTCAAGGGCCCATGGATCCCCAAACGCCCTCCCCGGACCCCTCCAAAGAACCCTCGCTCCATTTTTAACACTTTTTATGGCTTTATTATATCCTTTTAGAACAAGTTCCTTTCATAATGTCCCTCCTAAACCCCATTTTCCAACTTGAAGTACTTATCTTTTTCACCCACTTTCTCAATGAAAAAGAAATTAGTTTTTAATCAATTATAATTTTCCAAATAATATAAAAATTTTCAACTTTAGTTCAGATCTGTCTCGAAGAGATGAAAAATTTAAAATACTGTTCCAAATTTTTCGCAGAAGATAAAAAAAGTTCAAATTTTCTTCTGAATTTTACCAAAGAACGTGCTCCAATTCTAATGTCTCCAGAGAAAACAAAAATCTTACACTTCAGTTCTTTATTTCACAAAGAAATAAAGAAATTTAGAGTTCAATTCTAAATTTTTCGGTGGAAGATAGAAAAAGTAATACAATACTTGTGAATATTTTCACGGAACATAAAAAGTTCTAGTTCAATTTACAATTTCCTCAACGAAGTGAAGAAAGGCTCAAGTTCTCTTCTGAATTTTACTAAAGAACACGCTTCATTTCTAATTTTTTCAGAGAAAACAAAAATCTTCCACTTCAGTTCTTTATTTCACAAAGACATAAATAAATTTAAATTAAAATTCTAATTTTTCGTTTTTATATAGAAAAAGCAATACCATACTTGTGAATATGTCCCCTTAATATAAACAGTTCTAGTTAAATTTACAATTTCCTCAATGAAGTCATGGAAAGTTCAGGCTCTCTTATGAATTTTACTAAATAAAAAAATTCAAGTCTAATTTCTAAATAGAATATAAAAATCTTAAACTTCAGTTCTTTATTTCGAAAAGACATAAAGAAATTTAAAGTTCAATTCTAAATTTTTCGGTGGAAGATAGAAAAAGTAATACCATACTTGTGAATATTTTCCCGGAAGATAAAAAGTTCTAGTTCAATTTACAATTTACTCAATGAAGTCAAGGAAAGTTCAAGATCTCTTCTGAATTTTACCAAAGAATAAAATTCAATTCTAATTTCACCAGAGAAAATAAAAATCTTCCACTTCAGTTATTTATTTCACAAAGACATAAAGAAATTTAAAGTACAATTCTAACTTTTTCGGAGGAAGATAGAAAAAGTAAGACCATACCTGTGAATATTTTCACAGAACATAAAAAGTTCTAGTTCAATTTTCAATTTTCTCAACGAAGTCAAGTAAAGTTCAAGTTCTCTTCTGAATTTTCTCACTGAACACCCTTCAATTCTAATTTAAAAAGAGAAAATAAAAATCTTCAACTTCAGTTCATTATTTCGCAAAGACATAAAGAAATTCAAAGTTCAATTCTAAATTTTTCGATGGAAGATAGAAAAAGTAATACCATACTTGTGAATATTTTCCCAAAAGAGAAAAAGTTCTAGTTCAATTTAAAATTTCCTCAACGAAGTCAAGGAAAGTTCAAGTTCTCTTCTGAATTTTACCACAGAACGTGCTTCAATTCTAATTTTTTCAGAGAAAACAAAAATCTTCCACTTCAGTTCTTTATTTCACAAAGACATAAAGAAATTTAAAGTACAATTCTAAATTTTTCGGAGGAAGATAGAAAAAGCAATACCATATTTGTGAATATTTTCCCGGAAGATAAAAAGTTCTAGTTCAATTTAAAATTTTCTCAACGAAGTGAAGAAAAATTCAAGTTCTCTTCTGAATTTTACCAAAGAATAAAATTCAATTCTAATTTCACCAGAGAAAATAAAAATCTTACACTTCAGTTATTTATTTAACAAAGACATAAATAAATTTAAAGTTCAATTATAAAATATTCTGTTGAAGATATAAAAACAAATACCATACTATTGAATATTTTCCCGGAAGATAAAAAGTTCTAGTTCAATTTAAAGTATTCTCAACGAAGTGAAGAAAAATTCAAGTTCTCTTCTGAATTTTACCAAAGAATAAAATTCAATTCTAATTTCACCAGAGAAAATAAAAATCTTCCACTTCAGTTCCTTATTTCACAAAGACATAAAGAAATTTAAAGTACAATTCTAAATTTTTCGGTGGAAGATAGAAAAAGTAATACCATACGTGTGAATATTTTACCGGAAGATAAAAAGTTATAGTTCAATTTAAACTTTCCTCAATGAAGTCAAGGAAAGTTCAAGTTCTCTTCTGAATTTTACCAAAGAACACGAGTCAATTCTATTTTATAAAGAGAAAACAAAAATATTCCACTTCAGTTCTTTATTTCACAAAGACATAAAGAAATTTAAAGTTCAATTATAATTTTTCGGTGGGTGATAGAAAAATTAATGCCATACTTGTGATTATTTTCACTGAATATAAAAATTTATATTTCAATTTTAAATTTCACATTAAGATAAAAAGTTCTAGTTCAACTTGCTATTATATTTGTGAAAACACACAAACTCAGAAAAAATGCTCAATGTTCCTTTAGTACCTATGCAATTAGACTAAAAATGAAGATATTTATACAGAGTTTCAACTCACTATGGCTAAGTTCGCTAAAAACAAGCTATTTTCTTGCGAAAACACACAAAATCAGAAAAAATGTTCAATATTCCTTAAGCACCTACGCAATTAGGCTTAAATGAAGACATTTATGCGGAGTTTCAACTCGATATGGCTAAGTTTGCTAAAACAACTACACATTCTTTTATTCTAGCTTATTATTTTCAGTGTAAGCCAATATAATTACCACATTCTTTTATTCTAACTTAACTTGTAGGAATAGAGTTTCGGTTACTATTGAGCCTTACATGCCTGAAATCATGAATTAGAATATTTAATTAGCTGTTTGGGTTTTCAGACATAGTTTTTTAGATGTTCATGGGTGTTAGGTTCCCGGAGGGTTTTATGACTCCTCCCTCCAATGAATTCAGATGGTTTTAGGACTCATCCTCTAGCCATAACTCCATTCAACCTTGAGCGAAGATATAAAAGTTTGATGAAGTATTTTTCTACTTAACAACTACATTAATAACTTCCAAGATGATAGGACTGTATGACACAGCATTTATCAGTTACCGAGAGTGTTTGCAAGTCAAAGTTGGGTTTTCAGACCTACGTTTTTTAGATTTTCGTGGGTGTTTGGATGTTCTGCCGAAAAAAAAATATGTTAATACGTTTAAGCAATAAATATCTTTAATCTTAACCCGTCTTTATTCTTTAGAATAGTTTTATTCATTTCATTAAATTATGAAACAATTGTAAGTAAGCAGCAATAGCTTTCTTGAATTCGCTTTCTGGAAAAAATACAGAAATTTAATTCAAGAAATCATAATTTATTTTTTCTGTTCAATTGTTTTCAGTGTAAACGATACCACATATAATTACCACATTCTTTTATTCTAGCTTATTATTTTCAGTGTAAGCCAATATAATTACCACATTCTTTTATTCTAACTTAACTTGTAGGAATAGAGTTTCGGTTACTATTGAGCCTTACATGCCTGAAATCATGAATTAGAATATTTAATTAGCTGTTTGGGTTTTCAGACATAATTTTTTAGATGTTCATGGGTGTTAGGTTCCTGGAGGGTTTTATGACTCCTCCCTCCAATGAATTCAGATGGTTTTAGGACTCATCCCCCTAGCCATAACTCCATTCAACCTTGAGCGAAGATATAAAAGTTTGATGAAGTATTTTCATACTTAACCACTACATTAATAACTTCCAAGATGATAGGACTGTATGACACAGAATTTATCAGTTACTGAGAGTTCAATGACTCCTCCCCGCTATGACTTCCAGGGATTTTATGACTCCTCCCCATAATGAATTCAGATGGTTTTAGGGCTCATCCCCCTAGCCATAACTCCATTCAGCCTTGAGCGAAGATATAAAAGTTTGATGAAGTATTTTTCTACTTAACAACTACATTAATAACTTCAAAGATGATAGGACTGTATGACACAGACTTTATCAGTTTGAAAAAATCATCTTGTGGTGTTATATTTGAATGTACATTTTTATTATTGTCGATGGAACTCGAAGAAATTGACTGTTATCATTGGATAGTGAACTATAACATGTTTGAGTATGATAAAAGCTTGTGGAGTACTACATTACGTCATATGAACAGACTGGGATTCTACGATAGAGTAATACCACCACTTAATAATGCTGCTCGGGAACTGAGAAATGTTCAGGAGGAAGTCAGTGAAATTTGCAGCTTTTTTGGGGTTGAAGCGCTCTACGTAAAGAGCAATGTACCTACAGATAAAGTTTTAATTCAAAAGTGTGACCCTAGGATTCCACTTTTCAATCTAGAAGAGTTTAAGTGTCCTAAATTTGAGGGGTGCTATCACCGTCCTGAAGACGAGGTTAGGTTCTTCGCACAGTGGATACCTAAGAACATACCTGATCGTGATAAATCCATAAGACATGGTAAAAACTATTCTATATCGTGGGACCATCGTATGTGGATGTTTAAGAGTGAACTCTGAGTACTAATTTTATGTAAACATTTGTTGTTGTTCCTTTTTTTCCAAAAAAAATCTGTTAATACGTTTAAGCAATAAATATCTTTAAGCTTAACCCGTCTTTATTCTTTAGAATAGTTCTATTGTAAGTAAGTAACAAACTCTTTCTTGAAGTTACCTCATGGATACACAATGCAGAAACTTCATTAAAGAAACTATGAAAAAATTGTAAGTAAGTAAGTAACAAATTCTTTCTTGAAGTCACCTCTTGGATACACAATACAGAAATTTTCACTAAAGAAGTTATGAAAAAATTCTAAGTAATTAACTAATTATTTAATGAATTCACCTGCTGGATAAACAAAGACATTTCGTTCAAGAAATTATGACAAAATTCTAAGTAAGTAACAAACTCCTTATTGTTTACATGACTTAGATACACGATGTAGAAATTTAATTCAAGAAATTATGAAAAAATTCTCAGTAAGTAACAATTTCTTTCTTGCAGTCAACTCTTGGATACACAACACGGAAATTTCATTCAAGAAATTATGAAAATATTTGTAAGTAAGTAACAAACTTTATTGATTTCACCTCTTGGATATACAGTACCGATACTTCATTCAAGAAATTATGAAAAAATCGCAAGTAAGTAACTTTTTTTTCTCTTTATCACAAACAATTTTTCACTTCGCTACATGATGTAGAAATTTAATTCAAGAAACTATTAAAAAATTCTCAGTAAGTAACAATTTATTTCTTGAAGTCAACTCTTGGATACACAATACGGAAATTTCATTCAAGAAATTATGAAAATATTTGTAAGTAATTAACAAAACTCTTTATTGATTTCACCTCTTGGATATACAGTACAGATACTTCATTCAAGAAATTATGAAAAAATCGCAAGTAAGTAACTTTTTTTTTCTCTTTATCACAAACAATTTTCACTTAGCTACATGATGTAGAAATTTAATTCAAGAAATTATTAAAAAATTCTCAGTAAGTAACAATTTCTTTCTTGAAGTCAACTCTTGGATACACAATACGGAAATTTCATTCAAGAAATTATGAAAAAATTGTAACTAAGTAGCAAATTCTTTCTTGAATACTTCATTCAAGAAATTATAAGAAAATCGCAAGTAAGTAACTTTTTTTTCTCTTTATCACAAACAATTTTCACTTAGCTACACGATGTAGAAATTTAATTCAAGAAATTATGAAAAAATTCTCAGTAAGTAACAATTTTTCTTTCTTGAAGTCAACTCTTGGATACACAATACGGAAATTTCATTCAAGAAATTATAAAAATATTTGTAAGTAAGTAACAAGCTCTTTATTGTCTTCATCTCTTGAATATACAGTACAGATACTTCATTCAAGAAAAATGATTAAAGACGTTTTGAAAATACATTCTATTTACATACATTTCTTTGGCACCTTTCCAAACGAACGGGGATTCCCCACTGGTTCCTAAACATTGCAAAAAGTGAGCAGTAGGAAAACTCCACGTTTTCAGCCAGACTGGTTTTTTAGACAACCCCCATTTTTTAGGGACCAATCACAGACAGCGGAGGTTGCTCAATATACAATAACTTGATTGGTGATTGGTTACACACCACGACGGCGCATACATAGTGAGAGAGACATGCAAAGTCGACATAGCTTTATTTCATTTTTTTAAGGTTAATTTAGACGAGGTTACGGGCGCGCACGTAACCGCGGCTAAATTAACCTTAAAAAAATGAAATAAAGCTATGCCGACT
>NC_142812.1:32574601-32638183 GCF_049724085.1 Artemia sp. Qi Xiang Cuo | reverse complement strand
ATTTTCAATTTCGAAACAATTTTATTGAATAATTACAACAACAACAATAATACTAGGCATGTACAATTAGCGATACAGTTTATTATCTTCGATAAGTTTCACCAACGCACTTAAAGCACATTGAAGTCTATGAACCTGCGCTATATCAACTTTTGAAATGAAACATAATAGATCCTCAATTTTAAATTTGCTCAATGATATTACATATCTTGCATATACTTCATCTCATTTCAGATAAAGCCGTGATCTTCTCGTGATTTCCACCGCAATGTTTGTTGCTCTTGTATTATTACCTTCAACTCCACTCTTAACTTCTAATAGGGTAAATATTCCACTCATCAACACATAAATATATATATCTAAATGAGTAAAGTCAAACTGTTCTCACTCCTTTGAATTCTATTCACAGACTAATAAAACTTTAGCAAAAATCCTTTCATCATATTCTCCGCAAACCTCCGCCGCTAATATGTAAGCGAGCCTCTGATTGGCTGAGAAGGGGGATGTATCCGAGTCTCTGATTGGCTGAGAAGGAAACACGCGATCCTGTTTCCTATTCCTGGATCTTAACATTCGCCCCGAGCGTGCACTTGGCCAAACAACAACAACAACAAATAAATCGACCTGGGAAAAAGAGGTCATTGACACACTTTGATTAACTACGTGTTCTCCCTAGGGACTCTATGCCCATATAAGGAGTCCCGTCACGAGTCAGACCCCCCTTTCTACTGAATGTAACTGTGACAAGGTAAACCACGACAAAACACTACTGAAATAATCCAACTCTTGCATTTCAATGAAAGAAATTCAAATGAACTTTGAAAAATCAAAAGAATGAAAGTGTGACAGGGTAAACCACCACAAAACCCTACCGAATTATTTCAACTCTTGCATTTCAACGAAAGAAATTCAAAATGAACTTTGAAAAATTAAAACAATGTAACTGCGACATGGTAAACGACGACAATACACTACTGAAATAATCCAGCTCTTGTATATCACGAAAGAAATCCAAAATGAACTTTGAAAAATCAAGAGAATGTAACTGTGACAAGGTAAACGTCGACAAAACACTACTGAAATATTCCAACTCTTGAATTTCAATGAAATAAATTCAAAATGAACTATGAAAAATCAAGAGAATGTAACTGTGACAAGAGAAACCACGACAAAACACTACTGAAATATTCCAACTCTTACATTTCAATGAAAGAAATTCAAAATGAACTTTGAAAAATCAAGAGAATGTAACTGTAACAAGGTAAACATCAACAAAACACTACTGAAATATTCCAACTCTTGCATGTCAAGGAATGAAATTCAATATGAACTTTGAAAAATCAAGAAAATGTAACTCCGACAAGGTAAACTACAATAAAACACTACTGAAATATTCCAACTCTTGCATTTCAATGAAAGAAATCCACAATGAACTTTGAAAATCAAGAGAATGTAACTCTGACAAGGTAAACCACGACAAAACACTACTGAAATATTCCAACTCTTGCATTTCAATAAAAGAGATTCAAAATGAACTTTGAAAAATCAAGAAAATGTAACTGCGACAAGGTAAACCACAACAAAACACTGCTGAAATATTCCAACTCTTGCATTTCAACGATAGAAATTCAAAATGAACTTTGAAAAATTAAGAGAATGTAACTGTGACAAGGTAAATCATGGCAAAACACTACTTAAATATTCCAACTCGTGCATTTCAACGAAAGAAATCGAAAATGAACTTTGAAAAATCAAGAGAATGTAACTGTGAAATGGTAAACCACGACAAAACACTACTGAAATAATCCTACTCTTGCATTTCAATGAAAGAAATTCAAAATGAACTATGAAAAATTAAGAGAATGTAACTGCAACATGGTAAACCATGACAAAAAACTGCTGAAAATTCCAACTCTTGCATTTCAGCGAAAGAAATTCAAAATGAACTTTGAAATATTAAAAGATTGTAACTGTGACAAGGTAAACCACGATGAAACACTACTGAAATATTCCAACTCTTGCATTTCAATGAAAGAGATTCGAAAATGAACTTTGAAAAATCAAGAAAATGTAACTGCGACAAGGTAAACCACAACAAAACACTGCTGAAATATTCCAACTCTTGCATTTCAACGATAGAAATTCAAAATGAACTTTGAAAAATTAAGAGAATGTAACTGTGACAAGGTAAATCATGGCAAAACACTACTTAAATATTCCAACTCGTGCATTTCAACGACAGAAATCGAAAATGAACTTTGAAAAATCTATAGAATGTAACTGTGAAATGGTAAACCACGACAAAACACTACTGAAATAATCCTACTCTTGCATTTCAATGAAAGAAATTCAAAATGAACTATGAAAAATTAAGAGAATGTAACTGCAACATGGTAAACCATGACAAAACACTACTGAAAAATCCAACTCTTACATTTCAACGAAAGAAATTCATAATGAACTTTGAAATATTAAGAGAATGTAACTGTGACAAGGTAAACCACGACGAAACACTACTGAAATAATCCAACTCTTAAATTTAAACGAAAGAAACTAAAAAGAACTTTTAACAATTGAGATAATTTAAATGTATCATAGTAAACCACTAAAAAACGCTCCTAAAATAGTTCAACTCTTGCTATTCAACGAAAGAAATTTAAAATGAACTTTGAGAAATTACGAGAATTTAAGCCCGAAATGATAAACCATGACAATACACTACTGAAGTAATCCAACTCTTGCATTTCAATGAAAGAAATTCAAATGAACTTTGAAAAATCAAGAGAATACTGAAATACCACAACAAAACACTACTTTGATAAATCCAGAGAATGTAACTGTGAAATGGTAAATCATGACAAAACACTACTGAAATAATCCAATTTTTGCATTTCAATGAAAGAAACTCAAAAGAACTTTGAAAAATCGAGAGAATGTAAATGTATCATGGTAAACCACGACAAAACACTACTGAAATATTCCAACTCTTGTTTTTCAACGAAAGAAATTCAAAATGAACTTTGAAAAATTAAGAGAATGTAACTGCGACATGGTAAACCACGACAATACCCTACTGAAATAATCCAACTCTTGCATTTCAATGAAAGAAATTCAAATTAACTTTGAAAAATCAAGAGAATACTGAAATACCACAACAAAACACTACTGAAATATTCCAACTCTTGCATTTCAACGAATGAAATTCAAAATGAACTTTGAAAATCAAGAGAATCAAGAACCACGACAAAACACTACTGAATTATTCCAACTCTTGCATTTCAACGAAAGAAATCCAAAATGAACTTTGAAAAATCAAGAGAATGTAGCTGTGACAAGGTAAATCATGATAAAACACTACAGAAATATTTCAACTTTGCATTTCAATGAAAAAAATCAAAATGAACTTTGAAAAATCAAGAGAATGTAACTCTGACAATGTAAACCACGACAAAACACTACTTAAATATTTCAACTCTTGCATTTCAAAGAAAGAAATTCAAATGAACTTTGAAAAATCAGGAGAATGTAACTGTTACATGGTAAACCACAACCAAACACTACTTAAATATTCCAACTCTTGCATTTCAATCAAAGAAATCCGCAATGAACTTTGAAAATCAAGAGACTGTAACTGCGACAAGGTAAACCATGACAAAACACTACTGAAATAATCCAACTCTTGCATTTCAATGAAAGAAATCCACAATGAACTTTGAAAAATCAAGAGAATGTAACTGTGACAAGATAAATCACAATAAACCACTACTGAAATGATCCAACTCTTGCATTTCAATGAAAGAAATTCAAAATGAACTTTGAAAAATCAAGAAAATGTAACTGTGACACGATAAACCAAAACAAAACACTACTGAAATATTCCAACTCTTGCATTTCAACGAAAGAAATTAAAAATGAAATTTTAAAAACTAAGAGAATGTAACTGTGACAAGTTAAACCACTACAAAACACTACTGAAATGTTCCAACTCATTCATTTCAATGAAAGAAATTCAAAATGAACTTTGAAAAATCAAGAGAATGTAACTGTGACAAGGTAAACCACGACAAGACACTACTGAAATATTCCAACTCTTGCATTTCAATGAAAGAAATTCAAAATGAACTTTGAAAACTCAAGAAAATGTAGTTGTGACAAGGTAAACTACGACGAAACATTAATAAAATATTCAAACTCTTGCAATTCGACGAAGGAAATCTTTCCTGAACATTGAAAATTAGGAGACTGTAACTGCGACAAGGTAAACAATTACGAAATACTACTGAAATAATCCAATTCTCGAATTTCAAAGAAAGAAATACACAATGAACTTTGAAAATCAAGAGAATGTAACTGTGACAAGGAAAACCATGACAAAACACTACTGGAATAATCCAACTATTGCATTTCAATGAAGTAAATTCAAACTGAACTTTGAAAAATCCAGAAAATTTAACTTTAACAAGATAAACCACAGCAAAACAAAACTGAAATATTCCAACTCATTTTTTTCAACAGTAGAAATTTAAAATAAAAATAGAAAAATTAAGAGAATGTAACTGTGACAAGGTAAATCATGACAAACTAATACTGAAATATTCCAACTCTTATATTTCAACGAAAGAAATTCAAAATCAACTTTGAAAAATTAAGAGAATGTAACTGCGACATGGTAAACCACGACGATACACTACTGAAATAATCCAACTCTTGCATTTCAATGAAAGAAATTCAAATGAACTTTGAAAAATCAAAAGAATGAAAGTGTGACAGGGTAAACCACGATAAAACACTATTGAAATAATCCAACTCTTGCATTTCAATGAAAAAAATCAAAATGAACTTTGAAAAATCAAGAGAATGTAACTGTGACACGATAAACCACAACAAAACACTACTGAAATATTCCAACTCTTGTATTTCAACGAAAGAAATTCAAAATGAACTTTGAAAAATCACGAGAATGTAACTGTGACAAGGTAAACCACGACAAAACACTACTGAAATGTTTCAACTCATGGATTTCAATGAAAGAAATTCAAAAAGAACGTTAAAAAGTCATGAAAATGTAACTACGATAAGGTAAACTACAACAAAATACTACTGAAATATTCCAAATTCTGCAATGCGATGAAGGAAATCAGCAATGAAAATTGAGAATAAAGAGAATATAACTGCGACAAGGTAAACCATGACAAAACAACTACTGAAATAATCCAACTCTTGCATTTCAATGAAAGAAATCCACAATGAACTTTGAAAATCAAGAGATTGTAACTGTGACAAAGTAAACCATGACATGAAACTACTTAAATATTAAAACTCTTTCATTTAAATGAGAGATATTCAAGATGTAATATGAAAAATCATTAGAATGTAACTTTGACAAATTAAACCACACCGAAACGTATCAGAAATAAAGAAGTTATTGTATTTCGCCAAAAGATAACCAAAATGAAAAAAGAAAATTCAGTGGAATGTAATTTTTACAAGGTAAACCACGACAAAATACTACTGTTTTGAGGGGGAATCAAAGTTGGGGGGTGGGGCCCTTTTGTGTCCCAAATTAGGCAAATTAAAAAATATTAAAAAATGGGCGCTCAGGGGCCTTTGGGGCGCCGGGGCCCTTTGGGGACTCGGGGGCTTCCTTCGGGGTTGGGGTAGGGGATCGACACACACACACACACACACACACACACACACACACACACACACACACACACACACACACACACACACACACACACACACACACACACACACACACACACACACACACACACACACACACACACACACACACACACACACACACACACACACACACACACACACACACACACACACACACACACACACACACACACACACACACACACACACACACACACACACACACACACACACACACACACACACACACACACACACACACACACACACACACACACACACACACACACACACACACACACACACACACACACACACACACACACACACACACACACACACACACACACACACACCACACACACACACACACACACACACACACACACACACACACACACACACACACACACACACACACACACACACACACACACACACACACACACACACACACACACACACACACACACACACACACACACACACACACACACACACACACACACACACACACACACACACACACACACACACACACACACACACACACACACACACACACACACACACACACACACACACACACACACACACACACACACACACACACACACACACACACACACACACACACACACACACACACACACACACACACACACACACACACACACACACACACACACACACACACACACACACACACACACACACACACACACACACACACACACACACACACACACACACACACACACACACACACACACACACACACACACACACACACACACACACACACACACACACACACACACACACACACACACACACACACACACACACACACACACACACACACACACACACACACACACACACACACACACACACACACACACACACACACACACACACACACACACACACACACACACACACACACACACACACACACACACACACACACACACACACACACACACACACACACACACACACACACACACACACACACACACACACACACACACACACACACACACACACACACACACACACACACACACACACACACACACACACACACACACACACACACACACACACACACACACACACACACACACACACACACACACACACACACACACACACACACACACACACACACACACACACACACACACACACACACACACACACACACACACACACACACACACACACACACACACACACACACACACACACACACACACACACACACACACACACACACACACACACACACACACACACACACACACACACACACACACACACACACACACACACACACACACACACACACACACACACACACACACACACACACACACACACACACACACACACACACACACACACACACACACACACACACACACACACACACACACACACACACACACACACACACACACACACACACACACACACACACACACACACACACACACACACACACACACACACACACACACACACACACACACACACACACACACACACACACACACACACACACACACACACACACACACACACACACACACACACACACACACACACACACACACACACACACACACACACACACACACACACACACACACACACACACACACACACACACACACACACACACACACACACACACACACACACACACACACACACACACACACACACACACACACACACACACACACACACACACACACACACACACACACACACACACACACACACACACACACACACACACACACACACACACACACACACACACACACACACACACACACACACACACACACACACACACACACACACACACACACACACACACACACACACACACACACACACACACACACACACACACACACACACACACACACACACACACACACACACACACACACACACACACACACACACACACACACACACACACACACACACACACACACACACACACACACACACACACACACACACACACACACACACACACACACACACACACACACACACACACACACACACACACACACACACACACACACACACACACACACACACACACACACACACACACACACACACACACACACACACACACACACACACACACACACACACACACACACACACACACACACACACATATATATATATATATATATATATATATATATATATATATATATATATATATATATATATATATATATATATATATATATATATATATATAAAAAATATATATATATATATATATATATATATATATATATATATATATATATATATATATATATATATATATATATATATATATATATATATATATATATATATATATATATATATATATATATATATATATATACATACACATATACACATACACATTTGTTACTTTTTTTCGCTACACTAAAACTATAATGCACTAGAGGAGTAATAAAGAGAAAAGAACAAAACACGAAAAATCATCAGCTATACAACAAAGTGACAACCACCACTGACGTGAAAACAACTAAAACATAAAAGACTGCTCAGACCGGGGACTAAATGGTTGTTCCACCGTAAATAGATGGTTAAGCGGAAAATCTGATATTTTCTTACAACGGTTTTCAAATCGAGCCGATAATTCTTCCATCTTCTCAGATATATCAAAGACATCATATTTTTTACAAATGTATGAGTTACGGAACCATGGAGGAATACCAATACAGAATTTAGCAAACCGGTTAAATTGAACCCTAATTTGTTTCTTTTCTGTTGTCGAAAAAAGTTTCCAAAATGGAGTTAGAAAAAAAACCGTGCGGTGCAAACATAGAGTTGTAGAGGTTTCCTAACGTATACCGGTCGAATTGCCCTTTAACTTTGCCATTTAACTAATTGCCCTTTGCCCTTTAACAAACCATATGTTTTGCGAAGTTTCTTTTTTAACTCATTAATAACCAGAGTTCGTGTCGCTCTTATCGATGACCCAAAATGAGTCCCTAAATACTTGAGTGAATCAGGCTTAGAAAGAGTGATCGAGCCTACTTTAAGGGACTCTGAATGTGTCTTTTCATTCGGGTTTACTAACATTAACTCAGTTTTCGACGGTTCAATAGCAAGGCCAATATTAGACAAACTAGCCTGAAGACCTTCAAAAGCCCTTTCCATTGATGATAGGTTATCGGCAAGAAAAAGTATGTCATCTGCATACGACAGGTGACTAATATCAATATGACTATCAATAATATAGAGTGGGATATTTCTCGTCACTGTTCTAAGTGCATTGTTGAATATTAATGGCCTTAAAACCGAGCCCTGCTTTACCCCGCGCTTTACAGGAATGGGACTTGTCAAACCATCACTAGAACGGACCCCGACTATTGAATTCTGGTACCAATTCAAAAGGCACGCGCAAATAATGCCGCTAGTTCCGCTATTTAACAAAGCAACTAAAGATTGTGAATTCAAAATTATTGTGTCTCCCCTCTAATTTTCACATTTACCTTGCCTAATTTGGACTTGCAAGCATTAAAGATTTTCATGTTCTTTAACTTATCGACATTAGCGTGAAATAGCTAAGATCTGTGCAATATTAAGCATTTTCCAAACTCCTCCCCAACCTACCTCCCCCAATGTGATCCAGATCTTTCTCCACTTGGAAACCCTCTTCGCGCTACAATTATGCACCTAGCGGAAACTTTACGGGAGCGTTATCGAGCAACACAATCTCATTGTACCAACGTCAATCTCTTCACTTTGTTGATAATCAAAGAGCCAATAAAGAACTCACCAACTGTAAAAGGTAATAGCTAATGCTTGTTTTTTTTTTTTTAATATTTGCACATCTACACGACCACAGCAGGCTCAGTGCGCACCGTGAGGATTCAAGTGCTTTGTATGTGTTGCTCCTGCAGGAGTATGGTGTGTCAAGACTATTAGCTGTAGACCATCGCAAATATACAACAAAGTATCTAATAGAGAGCATCTTGGAGATGAGGAACCTGCCAGATGAAAAGCAAGACTTATTTGAAAGAAGCGTATTCAATGTGAAAAGGCAACAAGGGTTGTTTACACTTGTGCTACCGGATCATTCTGTTGAATCCAACATAAATTTATATTTATTTTTAAAAATTTTCTTTTCAAATAAATTTGAAAAGAAATTCTGACCTAGTTGGTGTTAGAAGTAAACTAGCTGTCGCAAAGGGGACTAACGCCTTATCTTCGTTGCTTCAGCTTCGTCTGCTGTGTATGACCTTGTTAATATTAGTTATTAATCAATATTATAAGAGGAGTCTCCTACAATATTAACTAATATTATAGGAGGATAATATCAATAATAATACAGGAGTCTATAGAAGGAGTCCTACAGCCTCTTGCAAGGTGATCTTATTTAAACTTTCAAGCTATGTCACAAGTACTACAATAACATTGGACCAGAGGAAATATTCTTCTTCAACACAAACAATCTGCAAGGACACACCTTTAAGCTAAAGCAAAACACTTTCAATAAAGAAGTTGGAAAGTGGGACTTCTCAAACCGAGCAGTCAAGGAACGGAACAACCTCCCCCAAGAAGTGGTTATGGCTGACTACCAACTCTTTCAAGAATAGTATTGAAAAGTTTTTAGTGAAATTAAATTTTTATAGAGGCGAAAGCCTTTTTATTGCAGTATATCCTTACCGTTATTATTAATGAAACTTCAGAGTTTGATTCTCTTTATCACGAAGATAGCTCAAAATTTATTGAAATGCAGATGATGCTTGGAAAAATGGCTGTGTCCACATGACTGTCACACAAACCCTTTACTACGACTGAGAAAAGCCTTATGAATGTGGTCAAACAATCGGTTGTGAGATCCTTACTTGCAACTGAGGAACAAGAACTTGAAGTTATAGCCAAGTACGTCAAAGGGGACGAAAATCTTATGACTGTGGGATAAATTTCAGCACTTATAGTCGACTCAAACAGCTCAAGAATATTCTAGGCTTTGAACGCGTTTCCTACACTCCTTCAATTTTTCAGCTCAGGGTGGCACTATAAAGGCACTTAAAAGTGGTAAGTCTAGAGAGGCCAATGGCTTGCGTGAACGGCCTGAAAACCGGAGCTTCGAAGAGGAGCGTTGCTTGTATAGGCGTGAAGCCTTTGTTATCGACTTCATGCCATTTTTTCGCCCAAAGGTATCAGCTGGACATGAAACCGTCAAAATATATGTCGTGCAGTTGCTTAAAGCTATGTTGAAAGGGATATCTGAAACAGCAACTTAAATTGATATCGTTGATAACAGGCTCTTTGGCCCTACTGAGTGGCAATATATCTCTAAAGAACTTAAGTGAGTGATTCACATATTTGATGGATTGAGGAAAGGGAGCTTTTCTAATTAAATAGAAATTGGGTGTTGCTAAGAAATACCACCATACAAAAACTGTGAGTTTGCATGGACTAATCTACGGGTGAATTCTTTGATTAAATTTTTGAATTTAAAATACAAAACTTCATTCATAAATTTTATAATAATCAAATCCTCTTCTTTTCTTGAATAAAACACAAAAAAATTGCAATTTAATGACAATAACAGAACTTTGATTCTGTGATTGTAAATTTTTTTAGTATCCTACCTGCATTTTTTAAAAATCCTTTTAAGCATCTTGAAGTCGTCACTAAGATAGAAAATTAAAAACCAAAAAAGCTTGAAAATAGTCGCACAAAAATATGGGTACTAGAAAAATTAGATTACAATTTCAAACTAGGCATGCAAAACTGCAATAGAGACCTCTCCTAAACAATAAACGATCTTTTCCATCTAAACTAACCCTTTGTGAAAAAATAGCTTCAAAATTCATATTCAACAACTGCAGGGGAATAAAAGTCACTGTTATATCATCAATTTAGCGTAAATGTTTTATTACTAGCAAAAATAAATTTCTTTGAATAAGAAACTGTCTTTCCCCCTTTAATGGTCAAGTACTGACCAAGTAATGGTCAGTGGGTTGATACGGTGAATCTGGGGAGCTTACCGCTAAGCAAATTCCCAAGTAACGTCTGAAGTTCAGATGCCAGGTGAGGCGAAAAACGCTCTTGGTCCTGCAGCAGGATCAAGAACAGAGAATGTCAGGTTTCACATCCAGGTTAAAATTGCCCTGTAATTCAAGGATGCTTATATGTAATTGACTCGAAAGCCATTTGGTTACTTTAGAAAGAAGAGAAAACAAAATATAAATAAAAGCTTTAATATTCAGATAAGGTTATTGGAAACTAATTTCAAGATCAAACTATGAAGAAAAAAGTTACTTTTGGAAAAAGAATCTGTTTCATTCCTGGCTTTGAAGTACTCATAGGATGGGTAGAAAAATGCATTGTTCGTTGAGATATATTTCTTTTTCTTTGTTTTTACTGAATGGCTTTACCTTGAAAACCTTTGACTAATCAGGACATGGGTGTTTTAATAAAACCTGAAAATCGATCAAATAATGTTTAGCAGGTGTTTGCAAAGCCTAAAAAAAGACAGAAACTAAAAATTCTACGAGAATTCGGCCATCATGCATGGGCTATCACTTTGTCAAGGTGGGACTCAGGTCATTTCTTCGATCAGGTGGTATTTGGATCTTCAGCATTCACGAATGAGATCTCTCTTTGTTCAAGCCGTTTGGTTCTTGTCAGATTCCTTAACCTCCCTCCGCCTCTTCGCTTTGCCCACTACGGATGGCAGGTCCAGTCTTTTAGCCTCACTTCGTTCTGGCTTTCCGATATCGACGAGGCGGCATTTGGATCTTCAGCATTCACGAATGAGATCTCTTTGTTCAAGCCGTTTGGTTCTTGTCAGATTCCTTAACCTCCCTCCACCTCTTCGCTTTGCCCACTACAGATGGCAGGTCCAGTCTTTTAACATCACTTCGTTCTGGCTTTCCTATTGAAGAGCTGTTCAAAAGCAAATTTTCATATACAGTTAAAAAAGAAGTTATAAAAACAATAAAATCCGACATCACGGCTAGCAAAAATCTTGCTTTAAGGGCTTTTTATTACCTTCCTCAACTTACTTTCCCTGATACGACTGGCAGCTTAAGCCTTCATCCCTCGTTTCACTTGGTAGGGGCTCGTCCCTAAATCCATCTCAAAAGAACTCTCGATTCGTTCTCTTGGGGATCAAACCGTTAGCGCTCGGTGAATTAGACTTTGTAGCTTCCTTAGATTTTGACTTCCTTAGCTCACTAGGTTTGGCAGCTCGGACCCTCGTCTCACTTCCCTTGAATATGAACAGATATTCAAAGCAAAATTTCACAACAATTGAAAAGCGAAGCTCATTTCAAGAAAGTCACAAAGTTTACCAACAACATAGGACGTCTCAAATTTCAGGCTGTAAAAATGTATTTTTTTTCCAAGCTTATTTCCCGCTCTTTTTTTTGGCGAAAATTATTATACAGTCCCGAAGAAGTTTTCAGTGCGTTTTATTTCGATTCATACAGGCAATTTTTTAACGGTTCTAGAATAGTTTACACCATATTTGCGAAAACTAAACGGGACGTAAAACTTTGTGAAGATTAGGGTTTTGGGGAACCCTCCCCCTAAATACTGTAGCATACAAAAAAATTTTACTCACCGTTTTATCGATCGCAAAATTTTTAAACCATAAAAACGTGGATTGCAATAAAGATTATTTCTGTCTTTCGCAAGGGTTTTAAAAGTTTTCAACAAAACTTTGGAGGACTTTTTTTTTTCATAGCTAATTTTTTTTATGATTTTAAAATGGTTTTATTCGACACTAGACGTTTTACCCCCATGCAAATCCCTCCCCCCCCCCCCGCAAAGAATTTCTCCTGTCAAAAATTTTCCCTAGATAATTCCCCCACATGCAAAATAGAGCAGCCCCAGAAAAAGTACAAAGTGGGTACCTCGAAATGTTAATCAAATATCCTAAGTGGTAATAATACGACCAGACGTCTAATTTTTTAATGAAATTTAACAAGCTTTTTTCACAAACGAAATTGAAAAAAAAAAGAATGAAATCAAAGAGCTCATCACATTTTCTGAGCAAAAATACGAATGAAACAAACCACATCAGCAGGCAAAAGTCTAGCGCTACCAACTCAGATAAATACAGAATTAGTTCTAAGGAAGGGGGTGGAGGTAGGTGTTGATATATAATCCTTCTTGATTTCCGGGAATATTTCTGGTCTACGCCGTTATTATGAAAGTAAAGGGTAACATTAAACCCTAAAACGAGGAGAATTTTTCCCTTATAGGATTGGAGCTACCCCCTCGTCATCCCCAAACTCCCCTTCGTTGCTGGAAAAAACTTCCGAAGATTCTCATTTGATTAGAAATTGGGAGTTCTAGTCTTCTTTTAAAGTCGAAAGTCATTAGTGACCAGCCAGCCCCTGTCCTAGAACCGGTTTTGATATCTGGTCCTTTTGATATCCGTTAGGACATCTAATCGACATTTTGAAGTACTTACTTTGTACTTTCTCTGCTACTGTTCAATTATGCGTATGGGGGAATTTCAGGAGGGGGGGGACGCCGGTCCCCGGATTATTCTTCCCTGGTGATTTTGGAAATTCTTAAAGGCTTATTTGAAAAGAAACTACTATAATTAGTCCCTTTTGCAAGCATTACAAAAATAAAATCAACATTCTGACAAAATACTAGCCAAAGCCATATCTTTTGTCTAGGAAAACACTAGCTTAGTCGGCTTTCTTGTAGTCTCATTTCACTCGCTCGAGCCTTCAGCCATCACCAATGTCCCCTCAAGTTGCTTTTATTTGAATATTGTCGTTTTGTCCCCTCAATATTGTCGGACTCGTTTGGAACTCCAGCCCTTACATGTTTGTTATCATGACGTCAAATTTAAAGGTTTTTTAGTTTTCATAGGAATCTATCACAAAAGATAAGAGAGGGCGAGGCTGATTATATCCGATATAGTTACTTTTTAATTACTAAAAGCAAGTTGAATTAAACGGTAGCACTTTTATTGTAAATAACTAGCATCAAATCAAGACAGATCCGGAAAGAAATGAGATTAATTACGCTAGATGGCCCAAAGCTCCTGTGTTAAGAATACGCATAATCACAATGAATCAGCTACGCGGGCATAACTTGCTCTCAGCCACTTAGTCTATGTTCCTAACTACGATCAAACTGGCTCATTGATAAATTATATTTGACGATAGAATGCAAAGAATGCAAAGAAAAAAGAAATCTTAAGATAAATGGCATTTGACATTTTGCAAATGTTTGATTACCGGATACAAATCAATAAATCTTTCAACCATTGCATATTTTTATTTTTTTTTTATTTAAAGCACTTCTCGCATTTTAAGTAAATTTTTTACGCAAAAAGTGACCATATATAGTTAGAGAATTGTCAGAATGTGCGTTGGCCATTCTTAGCCATTGTATGTTAGCTGAAACGTATATAATTCCCTGGCATACATCGAATGCAACTCAAAATTAACACATAATAAAAGGTTATTCAAAGGTCTTGATTTATTTTTTCAGCGGATTTTTACAATAATTCCTTTGTATCACGATCGCAACAAACGAAGATTCAAAAAATATTCAAAGATATCACTTCTTTCGTCGAACTTTCTAGTCCAAAAGGGAGTTAGAATTAGTTCATAGTATTCAAACGAGGTCTTGGCCGTTCCCACAAGACGTCACCATGGATACTTTGAGATATTGCTTGCATAGAGACAGGTATATCAGCTGTATCTTCAGGCGTCTAAAAAGAAATTGAGATGAATTTCATTACGAATGAACGTAAAAAACAAGTCTATATGGTCATAAAAAAGAAAACGATCAAAACTTGGGTTTTTAAAGTCCAAACGAAAATACTGAAGAAACAAACAAAGCGAATATTTCGAGAAAACAACCGCCTCTCTTCTTCAGCGCGAACAAAATAATATAAACAAGGAAAATGCCGAAGAAAAAAACAAAAAATAAACGCGGAAAGTCAACAAAATCAATGAAAAAAAACAGCCAAAAAATTAAAAGATAAATAAAAAACTTTAAAAGAAAAAATTATAAGAATTAAAATCAATTACCTAACAACAATGAAATAAGTTATTCGCCAATATCCACGATTTGCACAAAATCGAAAAATTCTTAACGACCATCGGCGGATACTAACTTTAACTGAAGAAATAAAAAAGAAAATTTCATTCGCTGAAACAAATGAACCAGCAATTAAATACATCGAAAAACGAGGTCGCCTGATTTCTGATCTTAACAATTACATTTCTTGCAAATGGCCTTTGACACCTAAGGGGTTGTTGACGTGTTAGCATATGTGATTGGGAAGGTGGTTCAAGGTTTATATCAGGGACTATTAAAGTATCGACTTCTCTTTTGAGAAAACCGAAAAACGACTCATTTATTCTTAACTCACATTATAGTCCGGGCGCCACTAAAGCGTATCTCGCTTATTTCTGGGTTGATGTGAACAGAAAAACACAGTCAGTTTGACAACTGTTTCCGACTATATCGACCACGCTGAATCTGAATATGGGTGGTGCCAAAGCTGGAGATCACGGCTTGATCTTGTAAAAGCAAAAAAAACACTCTTTTTAGGCCTATAAAACGTGTACAGACTGTTTATTTTTTTTCTAAGGTTGTACCACTCCGATGTAGTGGCGTGACATCTCATTTTGTTCCTGACATAGTCTTCTCATAGAATATGTTCAATTTTTTCCGATATCTCGTATAGCCCAGGAGCTATAGGCTAATATTTATTGATTTTCCCCGAAAATCTCAAAATTCAAAGGTTCATTTTCCGCTAAACCACGTATCTTGGACCTTTCTATAATTTTTGTATATTTCATCCTTTTCCAGAATTTACCGGTTCCAGCTTACACACTAGTCTGAATATCATTCTCATGGAAGATCCGTACTTATTCTCTGATTAATTCTCCATCAATCCAGATAAGTAACATTTAGATCACGGTAAATAAGCTAAAACCGAGACAACTTTTATTAGCGTTGTGACTGACATACAGTCTATTTAATTGTTGGACGAAATTCCGGAATTGCTATATGGTAACCGAAAAGAATTCGAACTTTCTATTGTGAAGACTACTACCAACATTAATTTTTACCCCTTTCTTCTCAAATTTGTTCCAGCCAATCCACAGATCTTTCAAGAATAAATTTCAGACTTTAATTTTACTACAACAGACCCTGGTCTAATGAACACCTCAGTGTAGATATACTGTACATACGCCTGTACGTTAAAAATTTAAAGGGAGATGAGGCATATCACATAAAAAGGATCATTTCTTTTTATGCACTGTTCATTACTTAAAGAGAGCCCGAGAAAGAAAGAGAGTAAGAAAGAGGGGGGGGGGGCAGGACTTACCGCATCAAGGTCAATATCAACAACTTTTCCCAGCATTTTCTGTGGGACACCCATTGGCAAGGATTTGGCAATGCTACCAACTGTAAATGACTGAGGAATGGCTACACCATCTCCGTGATTACCTGAAATATATATGAGAAATTTTAGCCCAAACGGAAATTTCGATTTGTCTACCGTAGCTTAAGTCCTAACGGGTTATTTAGCAATGGCAGAAACTCTTTGGAGCAATAAAACGCAAAATGGCAAGTACCAAAAACCATGATAGTTTTCCCCCTAGTGCATTTCACCTTATTATATAGTGGCTTGCACTGAACACATGGCGTAAAGAACTATTTTTTTTTATTTGTGGCAAGTAATTTACTGATTACTTGATACGATAGATGGCTCTTGCGCCATTGAGGCTGCAGGTTGTTCTATCCTAGTTTAACTTGTTCAGTGCCTTGAAATATTTCTGCTTTTGCAATGAATGTGGTATTAATCAAAACTGCATAAATAGTGCTATTCCTTTCGATTGAGACTGCTGCTGGAAACTGGATTGATCACTGCAAAAAAGGTACTTTCATTTCTTTTGCTGTTTTAGCGCCATCTGTCATAGCCACACTCGTCACACGGAGAATTTATAAAAATATAGATGACGTTCCCTTCTTTCGCAAGCGAACAAGAAGAGGACGCAGAGGTGGCAGAAAGAAATTTAAGATTGATGTGTTAGTCACCTACGGACGTTTGGCCAGCCAAAAGCCTAAGCGTGAGAGGTGTTTAGTCCCAATCCTGCGCGTGAGCCTCCCGCCCCGGCTGATCCCTGACAACAATGCTCCTACCAATGATTTTGGGTCTGATTGTCCTCCAGTATTATCTCCGCAGGTTCTTTCTTTTAAACACCAACTTCCAAACTTCCTTCTGAGCAACGTCCGCTCACTAACGAATAAAGTAGATGAGTTAGATGTCATTCTACGTCAGAATAATATCCATATCGCCGCAATTACCAAAACATGGCAGCTCGATGAAACAAGTGGAAGGATGGCTGGTTACAAGACTTTCTTGAACACTAGAACAGACAGGATTGGCGCAGGTGTTGCCCTGTATGTACGTGATGATATCCCCTGCAAATATTTAGATAACTTCAATGACCCTAACCATGAAGCGATCTGGGCATTATGCAAGCCAAAAAATTTACCACGAGATGTCTCTTGCATCATTATTGCAAGTATCTACTATCCTGAAAGCGCCAAGAACAGACGGCTGTTGGTATCCTACCTTCAGTCTACGTTAGACACATTACGTCAGCGGTATAGCCGCCCGGGCTTCATAATAGCTAGTGACTTCAACCAAACAAAGAAACAATGGCTTGCTAATACGCTGGGTATGTCACAAGTGGTCAAGATACCCACCCATGTGACCGGGAGCACCCTTGACCTTATTCTTACAAACCTTGCTCCATATTACAAAGACGTGTCTTCGAACGGGCCTTTGGGCAAATCAGACCATCACACTCTGCTGATGAAGGCAAAAAGTGAAATCAGGAAGCTTAAGAAAATAAAAGTACTCCGGAGACCTATCACGAGGTCTGCTATTAATACGTACGGAATGTGGGTCGGTACTCACTGCTTCAGCGAAGTATACAACGAAAGCGATGTCAACAGGAAAGCAGAAATATTTAAGTCCCTACTCTATGAGAAATACTTAGAAATTTTCCCAGAAAAGCAATTTGTCGTGAGCAAATCTGACAAGCCCTGGATCACTCCAAAAATAAAACAGCTGATTCGCGAAAAAACCACTGTAAGGCAGTCCAGTGGTGACGCAACGTCGTTACGACTATTAAGAAACAAAATCGTTAGCCTTTGTCGCGAGGCAAGAAAGTCCTTCGGAAAATCCCTTTTGGACACTGAAATAAAAAAAGATCCCCGTAAATGGCACCGTCTAGTGAGGCAGATTGCTGGAAAAACAGTATCATCCAGTATCCGTATTCTGAACGATGATGGGTCACTCGTGAGTGCAAATGACGTCAACAATTACTTTACTGACATTTGTACATCCTTTCCTGCCCCAACTAACACTGAAATAGAGAATCTACTGTCAAAATGCCCTGACGAAGGTGAAATCGAAATAGTTGATTATCAAGTTTTCAAAGAGCTGAACAAGTTGTGTCCATCCAGTAGCTCTTTTCCTGAAGAGCTGCGTATAAGGTTAATACGAGAGTTCTCTCTTTTCCTCGCCAAGCCACTTGGACATATCATCAGCGAATGTTTCGCCCAGTCAACTTTCCCGTCGTGCTGGAAACGCGCATTTGTGCGTGTTATACCGAAGACTAAAACACCCAAATCTTGCAACGAGTTACGACCGATATCAATCACATCTACCTTTGCAAAAGTCACCGAGTCATTCATCCTGCGTGAATTGCTCAAGCAAACGCGGGAAAACATAGACCGTTACCAGTATGGCGGCGCAAAGGTTGCAATACCTCGATATACCTCGTACGCGTAGTTGACATTATCTTTAAGTGGCTTGACAAGGGCAGTACCTTCATCGACCTAGCTCTCGCCGATTTCAGGAAGGCATTTGACCTGATTTGTCATCTTACGGCAGCAAAAAATATGCGAGCAATGGGCGCACAGAAGCGGTCTCTTGCATTAGTGATGAGCTTCCTTCAGGACAGAATGCAGTGTGTATTTCCATTGTTTGAAGGTGACTTGATCTCATACTGGTCTAAACTTACCTGTGGAGCCCCTCAGGGTACAAGACTTGCTGGTTTCATATTTATCTCCCTCATCAACTTCCTCCTTCAGAATTTAGAAGAGCGACTCAAATTCGTCGACGATTTATCATTTGTCCTCAAATACCTCGTGAGAGAAGGTGTAATCGAACGTCAGTTCAGCGAGACCCTTCTGGCATCCTTCTCTGAGGACTGTGAACGTTACAAGTTGACACTGAATGCAGATAAATCAACGATCCTCAGGTTTTGCCCCTTAAAACGTGATCTGGAATTCCCGCAAGTCCCTTTCCCTATTGTTCCATCTGCAAAAATCCTCGGAGTCACATTATCGATGGACTGCACATTCACCGAACACGTGGAGAAGGTTATTAAGGCTGGCAATGCATCACTTCAGACCCTAGTCCTGATGCGCAGGTTTGGCTGCGACACTCAAAGCCTAAAAAATGCCTATATTACGTAAGTGAGACCTCTATTCGAATATGCCGTCGCTGTCTGGGGACCTTTTGTCCAGAGCACCCACTACCTTTGCGATGACCTTGAATCTTTGCAGAAACGAGCTGTTAACATAATCGTTGGTAACAGAAGTGACGACTACAACAAACTCTTGCAAGAACTGAACCTTGAATCTCTCAGCGACAGACGATTATCACTGATCATGTCCCTCGGCAAGTCACTGCTATCTTCGCCCCATCACAGACTGATCCTCCCACCTGATGCTTCTGTTAACCAAAGAACCAGATCCCAGTCGAAGCTACAACCCCCTGTCTGCAGGACCAACCGCTACAAAAACACGTTTGTCCCCTTTTTCGTTGAAGCATACAACAAGACTTAGTGTTATTTGAATTCACGTGTTAGTGTTTTTATAGTGTTATTTGTATTTTTTTTTTTCATATTGTTGTAAAGACGACATAAATTAGCCATGGCTACGCTGTTCGATCTTAATAAACCTATGTCTATGTCTATGTCTACTGATACGTCAAAAGGATTCCTGTTATGCAGTTCAAGACAGTGATTACATCCTGCATTGAACCCTATTAAACGCTTTTGGATTGGCAACCTCTCAAGATATCCCCAACCACAGTGCCAGCAAAAGGAGGGTCCAGGAAAAATGAAATGAAAATTCATTTAGAAAAAATCCCAAAATATACATCTTTGCAATACCTATAATTCCCCTCGAGTTATTAAATAACAACGATAGTTGTAATCCAGGAGCAAAAACATTAGATTCATCCTTCTGAAATGAATTATTATTTATTCTCGGCATATTTACTGAAATAATAAACACTTAATTAACAGAGTAGTTTCTATAAAGAGGTATTTTATTTTGACATAAAAAATCATCAGAAGAACAAGGAACAGATTAGGAAATAGACTGTATATCAAGTATCCCCCCTATTAAAAAGGGCATATATGACCTTTTTTTCTGAAAATGAGTTATTGTGCTCCTAAGAGTCATTTATTAGGTCTTCATTTGCTGGCATTGTTGTAAAGGCGTATTTAGTTCATAAAGCATAGAGGTGTCTAACCATACCTGGGAAGTACAAAAATACTAAGTTTTCAAGTTCTGTGGTAACACAGCAAACGATTGGCATTGAGAGAGAACTGACTAAGATTCAGCTATCGATCAATTTTCTCAAAATAATTGTCCATCTCTATTTATGAAGCAATATATAGAAAAATTGGTTTAGTTTTAAAATCTTATTTTTCAAAGCTTCATTTTCAGCTTCTAAATAGGAGACAATCACTATAGAAAACATAAAGATGCAAACCTTCCTCATCAATATCGTCTTTGCTAGTATTCATTAAAACTTCGGTAGCTTCCACTGCCGATTCGACTGCTTCGTCTGCAAGGTCTAAGCCATCAAGATCAAACAGACCATCCTCTGGTCGAGAAACAGTGGGGTTTTCAGTTCTGACTGACATCTATAATAAACTAAATCTTAAGATAGAATTAACTAGCAATACATAATATTTGGTATCATTGCCCATGGCCGAAAGTTGGTTTTCTGTGCATGTGCGCTCCTCCCGGATGCTCAGAAGTTGCACTAGTTACAGAGGTGGAGGGGCAAAAAGCACCAACGAGAGAAGCCAATTCTTATTGGAGGACTCCCCAAACATTAATTTTGTATCCATCCCTGTCGTTGCCTGGGGCATCTAAAAGATAACAGTTTTGTACAATCCAGAAGTCTCGTAGCACTCTTGCTATAATGACATTCCCCGTGCAATATTAGAGATAATTGGATAATATAAAAATTTTCGATCATATTCAGCATTGAATTAAACATTAAAAAAATCCAAACTTGGAACTGGCACTGACTCAACTTGAAACAACCCTACTTTTTGTGGGAAAGCAAAGTGGTTATACAATACAACAAAATTAAGTTGGTGTAGCACAAGTGAGTATTTTCAAAACACTATGTTTTTCTGATATAACGACAATTTATTTTTGTGTTACCAACACATTTTTTTTTTTTTGCAGCAATAACTGTAATCTCCCAAAACTGAAGGTTTTCTGTCCTCCATCTTCAAAATTGCACAAAATCATATTTTAGTCTGTATGTCACTGATATGTCTCCCTTCTTCTTCTTTTTCGGTGGAGCACCATACAGAGCTACTTATGAGCCATTTGAAAGCTACTATAAAAAGAAACAGCTTAAATTACCTGTCTAAAAAGCGACACTTTTTTCCTTGTAACATAACAAAACATAACAATTAGAAAAGAAAATTTGAGAAAATGGTTATATTGTTCCAGCTCATAGTATTATACCTGTAAGTGTTTGATTTCGTATGTTGTTTCACCTTTCTAATTCTTACTTCTAAATAATAAAAAAAAAATTACTTCAATACGTTTATTTACTTCTACTTATCTTTCAACTTTTAGTAGGCGTAGCTTTCGCATTAAGTTTTCGTAAGCTGAGCTTTTGGCGTGCTACTGATTAATGTTTTGTATTCTGATTTATGATAATAAATTATTGAACTAAGACTACTACTACACTATTCAATAAAAAAAAAAATGGCTTCATCATCTGCAGCTCATCATCAACGGTTCGCGGCCTATATAAGTATATTTAGTTCTCCGTGTCGGAAGGCCATGTCTGAGGATTATCATAGGAAATTTTCTGAGCGTGGAAAGGATGTTAGGAAGACACGGTATATTACTAATTCGGTTCTTAGACCTACTCCCCCTCTACCTTTAGTTCCAACAACGCTGATAGTCAATGATGAAACTGTACAAGGAGAACAAGACGTTCAGCTAGAGCTTACCTCTTATTTTGCTAATATACGGAAGACAACTGCTTCCTCTGCGAGCTCTGCAACTTCTTGTTGCGATTTCAGAGCCTATCTTGGACCCTCACGTTTAAAGTCAATGATTTTGAGCTCTGTTTCTGAGTTTCAGGTAGCTCGTATCGTGAATACTCTTAACCCTTTCCGACTAAGTGGTTTCTCAGTGAAACCACCTTTTCTTATTTTTTCCCATGAACCTTAGGTGGTTAAAATAAGAAACCACCGGTCTAGCATATGCCTAGCAATGCTATCTGACGGGCAAAATTTTATGGGCAGCCTAATTGACACCTAGCTAGGCATAGTTCAGTATTTCGATGGGACTACGTGCTGTTTTTAAGAAAAAGTAAGGAAGTTCAAAATACTTGCTAATTATAATATCTTTAATATTGTTTTCCTGCCAATTTGCTTTTTGTGTAGTAGAGTACGAGTTAGCAGTATCACAGTTTCAGAAATGAAGCACGATAAGGAGATATTGGACTTGATAGGCTGGTCTTCCCCGATAACCACCTTACAGTACATGCTAAAAAGTTGTTTCTTGTTTTTGTTTTTTTGGAGTGGTTTGAGCTTGAGACCACTTTGGCAGCAAATAAAAAAAAAATGAAATTCAAGCAATTTCCACAAAAAATCTCAAATTAAATTTGCTCTTTTTCAGCTAAATCGTTATGGCACGCCGTCCTTCGCAGACACAGGATATCTCAAAGTTATTTGATGAGATACCCTCAGATCTAAAATCAGAACTTGACATGTCATCAGACGATGATGCTGATGATTTGCCTCCGGACCTTCCAGTTTCAAATGCAGAATCACTGAGCAACTTACTGGCTAGAGAGCTATCATCAAGTGACGACGAAACCGATAATCCAGTGCACGGAGTAACGGAAGCGAACGACGAGCCAGAAGCAAGTGACGACGAAGATTCTCTTCCCCTTGGAGTCATAGTGAAGAATTGGAATAAGACATTTGAAGTCAAAGATGTCGAGCCCTTCATCGAGTCCACGGGCCCCACTGGGATAGAAGCTTTACATAATCCAGTTCATTTTTTCCTCAAGCTGTTTGATTTTGACCTGATTGATCAAATCGTATTTCAAACGAACTTATATGTTACTCAGAAAGGCGTTTCGTTCACCCCAACTACTCGAGATGAAATGAAAGTTTTTATTTACCTATAAACATTCTCAAGGGTGTCAAGACAGTACCATCTTATCGAGATTTCTAGTCAAGTCACGAGGAACTAAGAGATAATTACATCTCTGGGCTGATGAATATAAGCCGTTTCAGCTGGCTTCTTGCTCACGTTCATCTCAATAACAATTTGATCTTACCCCAGAAAAGAAGTGACAACTATGACAAGCTCTACAAGATCAGACCTATGACTGACAAACTACGTTCAAGCTTTCTAAGGACTTACAAGCCTACCAAAGAGCAGGCCGTCGACGAAAGTATGGTCAAATTCAAAGGTCGCATTGCTTTTCAAATAGTATATGCATATGAAGCCCATAAAACGAGGCTACGAGATCTGGGTCAGAGCACACATGCACGGTTTTGTTTGTGATTTTCAAGTATACATTGGGGAGTTAGCTGACACTACCGAGTAGGGACTTGTAGAACGAGTAGTTATAGATCTTACGACGGGATTATAAGGCAAAAATTATCACATTTATTTTGACAAGTTCAGTAAACCTCATGAAAAAAATTAAGAACAACGATCTCTACTGTTGTGGTACAGTTCGTGCAAACCGTAAAGGTCTACCCAAACTAAAAGCCGAAAAAGAGCTAAAACAAGGTGATTCGGACTACGCTGTGTCGTCAGATGGAATCCACTGTGTACGCTGGAAGGACGAACGATGTATACAACTTCTTCCGACGATCCATAAATGATGAGAATTGACACAGATCGGTAGGAAGGAGAAAGGTGGATCTGTTACCCAAGTTCCATGCCCAAACGCGGTCGTCGAGTACAACAAGCTTATGGGCTGCGTCGACAAATCTGATGTGTTGAAGTCCCTCTATGCGATAGACAAAATAAGCAGAAAGTGGTGGCATCGCCTACTGTGGCACTTCTTCGACATTACAACGGTCAATGCCTTTGTCTTATTCAAGTTGTCCACTATACCAGATGCTAACAAGATGAGGTTGAAGGACTTTAGATGTCGCATTGTCGCTGGTTTGGTTGGAAGTTATTCGTGCAAGGGTGAGAGAGGTCGGCCATCCAGAAAATCGGAAGTTACCCCCAAATTCTAGCCTTACGTTCCTCAAGAAAAGAGATTGGATAAATCAAAGCACTTACCTGTTTAGGGTACTTCAGGAAGATGTGCTCAAAGTAGTACAAAGATTGAGCCCCATCGCCCAAAATGGCAGGGTTCAGTTTGCAAAGTTCCATTGTGCATTTGCAGATGTGCCAAAGTGGTCTCTACCAGAAACCACCTTATATTTCATTTCATAGTTGGAATAAATTTTTTGGAGTTCGATATTTGTTGGTTTCTAAGCCCAGGGACATAGGAAACACAAAAAAGCGGGAGTTTCTGACGATTTCATGATTCGTGCCGGAAAAGGTTACTTGTACTTGTAGCAGAACTCAAGCATCTCCACTCTCCCTGGCGTCCAGTAGCTTCGTCATTGTAGTAAGCCAAGAGTCTCGGTCGTTTGCGAGTGGCTGAATCAAATCGAGCCAGGACTTTTCCCACCTTCGTCCATACTTCTTGAAGCCACCGATTGAGTCTAGGTCAGCCTTGATTCAGGCGAGCCACGTTTTCTTTTGTCCCCTATGTCGCTTTTTACATCCCGAAAGAGGTGTACATCTGAGGGCTTTATTGAAAAAGGTGTGGTGTGGGTGGCGAAGTGTATGGCCGAACCATCGGAGTCTTATTTGTTTAATTATAGAGACCAAATCAGAATGCTGATAGCAGATTTTGCGGAGTTCGACGTTGCTGAAACGATTTCGGAGCTTAATGCCAATGATTCTCCTTAAACATGAATGGTTAAATACGTTGAGGGCTTGAATGTTGTATGCTCTTATAGCTTGCGTCTCATAACCATAAAATAAGAGAGGTTGAACAAGGATCAGACATATCATCAGTCTTATGTCCAAGCGAACATTTTTCTGATTGTATAGAGAGTGATCTACCTAGGTAAAGACTCCAGTTGCTGAAGCGATTCTTGACTGAATTTCGGATGTGCATCCTCCTATTGGGTCTACCAGAGAGCCTAGGTACTTGAATTCATGTATCTCATCTATGGGCAACTGTTCTAGTAAAATTAGGGGGTCTTGAGATGATATACCTGACGCCATGACTTTTGTCTTCGAGGAGTTCATTTTCAGGCCGACCAGAGAGGATTTTTCAGCTACCTTTTATAGCACAGATTGGGCTCCTGAACGAGATTGAGCTAACAAGCAAATATCGTTGGCGTATTCCAGATCGGTGATCACAAAATTGGGACTTATTTCAATGGCTGAAAAGGTCTTTATTGCTCTGGTCAGAATCCAGTCGATCACGAAATTAAATAAGACGAGAGACAATATACATCCCTGTCGGACACCAAAATCAATTTGGAACATAGAGAAGAGTTCTCCACCGATCTGAATGTGGGCTCGCGTATGCTGGTAGTATGCTTGGATAAGTCTGACCATCTTGCCTGGTATTCCATTCTCTGTCATGGCCTTCCAGATTCCATCCCTTAGAACAGAATCAAAAGCTGTAATAAAATCTATGAATAGAGACACTGTTGGTTTCTGGTGTTTTGCCCTGTGTTCACGAGTTTGTCTTAAGACGAATAGCTGGTCAATTGTTCCCATGCCTGGGCGGAATCCCGCTTGATTGGGCCTTCTCTTTACGATGTGCTGGATACGAAAACGATGATGTAGCACTTTGGCAAATATTTTTGCAGCGATGCAGAAGAAAGAAATCCCGCGATAACTGCTGTATTTTGTCTTTAGCCCTTTTTTGAAGACTGGAAGGATGATAGAGTCTCCCGAATCCTGTGGAACCATCTCTTCTTCCCATATACGACAGGTTAGTTTATGAAGCCTGCAGACAAGTGCTGTCCCTCCAAACTTGTAAAGTTCAGCCGGAATGGCATCAGGACCAGGGGTTTTATTGCTTTTAAGGCATTTGATTGCTTGTTGGACTTCATTTAACGTGGGGGGAGCCAAGTTCACGTCATTGTAAATACTGCTGGTTGAGTTTGGTTCCTGCAGGTCATCAGGGCTATGACTTGGATTAAGGCAGTGCTGATTATCATCCATTGCTGTGGAGAGTTGGTGATGGTTAAGTAGTTTGTCAAAGTGCTCCTTCCAGCGATTTATTATTTCGGTATTATTCGAGAGTAAATTGCCGTTTTCATCTTCGTGGATGCACTGGTAGGATTATGTGATTTACTCCTGATTGATTTTAGGAGCTGATACATCTTCCTGGTGTCCGATCTAGAGGCAGCAGCTTCCATATTTTCAACGATTTTCTCCAGTACTGGTTCTTATCATTCTTAGCCGACTGGTGGCATTCTCTTCTCAGGCGTTTGAACAACTCCGATTTTCTGTCCGACATCTGTTGCTTGTGCTCAGCCAACCGAATTGTGCGTGTTGATATCAATTTTTTGGATCGTCTTTTGCGGTATCCTATCGTAGCTTCTGTAGCATCATGGATTGTATTGCGTATGGTCAACCAGTCTTCATCCAAACTTTGAGTTTGCTCTTCATGCACTTGGAGAGCTTCAAAGCGGCTAGACAACTCTAAACAGAATGCCTGTCGTATATTAGGATCATCGAAGCGATTGGTATCAAATCTTCGTGGAGGTTTCCTCTTGGGGCGTGCGGCAAGTCGTAACTTTAGATCTAACTTGACTAGAAGATGACCCGACCCATGTTTCGAGCCAGTGTCTGCTCCAATGTACGATCTACTATTCGTAGCCATTGATTTCCAATAGGGGATATAGGATGTAATCAATCTGGCTTTTTGCTCTACCATCTCTTGAATGCCATGTGGCTCTGTGGCTGGGCTTGTGTTTGAATAAGGAATTGGTAATGACCAAATCATTCGTCATGGCAAAGTGAAAAAGTCTTGATCCCCTGGTACATCTAGCTCCAAGACCGAAGAGGCCAATGAAAGACTCAGCATTGGATATTTTCCCCCAATTCTGGCGTTAAAGTCAAAGTCACCTCCAATAAAGATGAGGTCTCGTTTTGGGACTTTCTTAAGCGTACAAGTTAGAACTTGGTAAAAAAAAGATCTGCTTCGCTCTCCAGTGCGTCTCCAGTTGGAGTATAAACTACAATAACTGATATGTTGAACAGGTGGCCTTTGAATTGTGCTCTTGCTAATCTATGTGAGATGAGTTCCTACTCTAGAAGTGATTTCTCTGATAGGGGGCTTAAAATGATGCCCACTCCACCATACGCAGATCAATCTAGGGATCCGGAGTTGAAAAAGGAGAAAGAAGCGTCGTCCTCAAGAGTTCTAATCTCTGAGCCTTCCACAATGCCGTTGATTCGAGTTTCTGAAACGCATATTATGTCTATGCTGTAACGCAATAATTCCCCAGCGATAAACGACTGGATCGTTAAGCATTTCATCGATCAGACGTTCCAGCACCCTACACTGAGGGGTTGTCTATGTTTCCGAAGTAGTACCTCAGCTTGCCAATTTTTCAGAGAAGGCGCTGATGACGCATTGCTTGCCGGGGATACCGTAGTATGGGCTTGCCAATTTTTCGGAGATGGCACCGATGAAACCTTCAACGCATCGCTTGTTGGGGATGCCGTAGTATGGGTTGGACTCTTTATATTGACTTGCATTTGGTCGTTTCTTTGAAATATATTTAACCAAGGCCAGAAAGAATTTCTACAATGGTTATCCGTGCCATTCTGCCTTTCGCTTTTACCCCTGGCTGAGCTTGTCAATCTGTCTTTCGAGACAGAAATTTTCCCTGAATATCTCAAACGAGCTAAGGTTACAGTGCTGTATAAAGGTGGTTCTTGGAGTGATCCTGCTAATTAAAGGCCAATTTCTCTCCTATCTGCTTTCGGCAAAATTTTTGAGAGGGCTATACTATCTTCTTAGTTTTCTGGAGGCGAACCGTTTTTTGCATGATTTCCAGTTCGGATTCCGAGCGAATCACTTTACAGAGCATGCTTGCACAGCTCTCTTGAATTTCATTCATTCGGCAATAGATTCTGATCTTATCCCGGTAGCTATATCTTTGTATGTTCGCAAAGCTTTTGATTCTTTGACCCATCGGATTCTTCTTTGGAAACTATCGCATATTGGTATAAGATCAAATACTTTTTCTTGGTTTAAATCGTATCTTTCTGGTAGGCTATTTCAATTGATCCACTTTGCCGGAGCCCTTCTGAAGTGGATTATGGCGTCCCTCAGGGATCTGTTCTTGGCCCCATTTTATTTCTGATTTATGTTAATGATCTCATTTCGTCAGTCAAAACACCAGACCTTTAGCATGCTGCAAGCTGTGTCATTTTGATCTTCCTTCATGTTCCAATACTACTTCTAATGAAGATTGTCTCTTTGCTTTTGCTGATGATACCACTCTTGGGGCCCTTGGGAAGACGGGATGTGACATCACGTCTAACCTTGTGGCAATATTCGAGAGAGTAATTTTATAGTTTGATGTGAATTACTTGGCCTTGAATGTTGGCAAGTCAAATTTTCTTATCAGATCAAAATCAAATCAGTTAGAAATAGAAAAATCAGTTAAGAATCAAATAGAATAGCATTTTGTTTTAATTTATATATATTTTGTTTCTCTGTGGATTTGATGTCCCCGGAGTGTTTATTTCATGGTTTATGGTAGTCTTCTCTGCGCTTTGACTCCCAGGTCTCAGATATGGGCTCTTTTTAATCTTATATGTTGTTTGGCTATTTTTCTCTTTTTTTGGTTCTTGCTTATATTGTATTTTTTGTATCCCCCTTGTATCCCTGGTCATGTAGCCTTTTGAGGGGGAATAAGAGTATTGTATTTCCAATTTGTATTTATTGGTTAATAAACTCTGAACTCTGGACAAAAAAAGATGAATTTTCATGCTTAAAAGTTGCAAACCGTATTTTTTTCATCCTCTTTTTTAGGTTATTCTTAGGTTAATTATTTTAGTTAATTCTTAGGTTACTTGCCCTCTTTTGCGTCTACCCCCCCCACACCCTCCTAGACCAATCACTACAATGGCATCTAGTCACTATTCACGCAGGATATTCTGAAAAATGGCTCCCGTTAAACGCTATGGGTAGCCAACTCGCATTATTATAAAACAAATCACGTGAAACAAATAAGGAAGAAAAGGAGATAAAAAGAAAGTAACTTACATTTTTTGAAAAGACTGAGGTAAAGGAACTTGCAATGCCTTTTGAAGACTTTTTCAGAGAGACATCCAATGGCTCGGAAGGCTTCAAGGAAGAAGAGGAAGGGAATGTTTCTTCCCGTTTTGCTGTCAAGATGCTAAAGCAGAAGAGAACAAGTAGTAAATTAAACCAGTGGTTTAAATTCAGAAAAAAGTGTTTGTTTTTTTTTTTGGGGGGGGGGGGGAAATTTCATGGCTCAACCACCATTTGAAAGTGACGGGAATTACCTAAACTCCTAACAATAGGATAATTAAGCCCAATTGAGCAGTAGGCAACTTATGCTTTATGAATAATTAGGTATATACAACAAATCTGCATTCACGAATTGAAATACATAAACATATTAAGTAAAAAGATAATCATAATTTTGTTTGCAATGCGACTCAAGTATAATTGAAGAGCCACTATTCTAATGGGAAATACCATTGCTTCTTGGCAGAAACCTTGTCGACGGCATTATTATGTTCAGTCTTTTCGGCTTTTCTTGCTGAGTTGCACTAACTAATAAATCGCTAAGTCACTCGTCAGTCATATTTGCTCGAAGATACGCTTTAACCCCCTTAAGCGTTGAAAAGAATCTTTTATTTGAGGCAGTTGAAACGGGCAGTATTACGGCAATTTCAAAATCACGTGTCATGAAGTTGAAGTGTTTTTTTTTTCATCTCTTAAGGGCAATATGTTTTTCTTTCTTTTTCTATTTTTCCAAAGCCATACCCAAAATAATTATTTTCCAGTCAGTAAAATAGAAAAATAAGAAAAAGAAATTAAGCAAATAGAAGATCCCAAGTTCTGGCAAAGGAAAATTTTGTACATATTAAAGGTAGAGTTCCTGTAGTAATTCCAAAGAGCTGGTTTATCAATATAACATAATTTCCATCTCACTTATTAATGGATAATCAGAAACATATCTTCAGCCGAGTGACCCCTAGAATATTACTTCTGTAGTTTTCCCGACAACATCTTTTTTCTCTATAACTTTGAAGAATTTTATAGCGTTATACCTCCTCCCTCTCCTAAATGTTCCCTCCTTCGAGACAAAATTCTGCATTTGTGCCTGCTCAAGGTTATGGAAATTCTAGTATTTTTACGTGTTTTTATTTACTGATTGCCTTTCAAAACCGCTGAACTGAAAACGGGAACAGCTGATCTAAAATCTGCATTTTTTCTTTTTTTTTCGTTATTTGTGGACTCAATTTAAAAAAGAGAATAAAGAAGAAATAAAGGAAAAGAAGAATAAACGGCGAAAGAGCGGAATTGGTGGTAAAATATACCTCTTTAACATACTGATTTTTTTATATTCATTAAACTGTTAGCTGTCGCATCTAAGTTTAAATTGCACTGAACCATTTCTGATTATCCAAACGATAATCAGTTTAAGGTGAAAAGTATTTTAGAATCTAGTTTGGTTAAGAATAGTGTTGGTTTGCCTTCAAATTACTCATTGAATGCTTGATTAAATTGATTAAAAAATAGGCTTAATGTAAAAATAAGTTTCATTAACGAAGCTTCATTTAACTAAGTTGATTCACTTGATGTTTGATAAAATTATGTACAATGATGCGTTATTGTGCACCAGCTATTATTATTAAGTAGGTGCAGTGGGTGATTTTGTAGGCGGTAGGGGGGTACCAGAAACCTCAAAGAGTGCATTTTAATGCCCAAATTGTTTAACTCCCCATGAGCTTTAAAATAATTCCACATGTTCAAAAAGTCTACAACCAAAGTTTCAAATTTTCAAAAGCAGGAAATTTGGTATTTTCCCGAAGAATAATGGATTTTTTTCTTTTTTCACCAGGGATGATCGTCTTGAATAAATCGTTATAAGATATCAGAAGCAGCTCATCTAAATTTAAATTTCTAATAACCATTTTAAGCGACATAACTGCCACAGTAAATCGCAAATTTCTGCCATTATGTGCGAATAAATAATAAAATTTTGGTGCGAACAGGGTCAAAATGCTATCAATCAAAATTCTGATAGTTAGTAAGCCTAGTAGATCCCGGTGCCGCACCGATGAGGGAAGACCGGCGGCGGCGGGGCAAAAAACAGCACGCCGCGCCGCGCCGCCGGTAAGACGCCGGCGCGATCAATGTTGACAGCAAACATTAGTATTTTCATTAGTCTTTCTCAAATCACGGCTTAGATTTACAACAGATTCAAGCCTAATCAAGAGTTCCAAAATTAACAAGTCGCTGGCTGGAACTGGTCTTCTACTCTATTCCTCAACGGAAGTAGAAGTCTGAAAGAAATGAAATGGCTGTGACGTTTCATAACCCTTGCATAATACGAGTAGTTGAAGTATCTATTACCTATGTATTCTTAACATAAATAATTATCAAAAATAGTAGTTTTTTTCATCGAGCATTACTGCATATAAAACTTCAAAATACCGTATCACAAAACTCGTCAGTTATCTGGGTAAAAACTTTGAACATAACTTTGAACTTAGAAGCTTAATTTTTTCATAATGTCCTTTGCCTATATCTGTTTTGTCACATTTAAAACAGCTGAAATGGGCGACTTTGATATTGATTGGTTTTTTTTTGCTCTTTTGGATTCCTAAGAAGCCTTCTTGTATTAAAAACTGGTTTTTAATTACAATTTAAAATAAAAGCATTTAAAATTTTTTTTTGGCTTCTTTATAGAATATATGACATGTAGGCTAAGGCTAAACTGCTGGTTTTTTTTATCGCTTTTGGCTGCTCTTTTGGATATTATTCATTTTTTCTTTTGGGGATTCATTCCAAATTATACACTGATAAATACCTGATATCAGTCAAATTATAAACTGTATCTAAAAGGAGTAAATTTATCAAATTGAAAAATACATGATGAACGCTTCACATGAGAACACTTCAATTACAATGACACAAAAAACACTTAATAGTTTATTTGCTATGAAGAAAAATGAAGTGCCAGCTATTTTCTTAGGTAAAAAATGAAAAGCTCATCCGTTTTAAGTGTAATTAAATGAAATAATATGCAGACTGAAGTAGCTCCAGGAAGATGTTGAAATGTTCATCCTAGTTCGTCACTTTTAATCCAGGCAAAATGTTAGGACACTTAGTATCAGTTATTGAGTTTAAGCTTTGATTTCCAAATGCTGACAAGAATTACCAAATTTAAGAAAGTCGCAACAATAAGTCACCTGTGGCCAAAATACTTAGACACCTCTTTGATCCCCACCCAGGCTCAAAGCTTCTGCTATGGTCATTTCCATGGAAATCTTCAAAGAGTTTCTTTTTAAAATAGCTTTCAAGCGTAGTTAGGGGTGTTTAGACTTTTTTGCTTTTCTTCAAAGCTTTGAACAAAGTGTTATAATATTCCAAATGTTACATTTGTGCATATTTTTGGTAATCATTTGTGGGGTGATCAAATTTTCTAAACCACTGTAGATACGTAAGAACGTTGCAACATCTAGTACCCTGAAGTCATAAGACTGTCAAAGACTCCTCCTTGAACCTCCCAAATTGAAAGCTTTTATTATGACCTGGCCTTTTAATGTAACTTGGGCACTGGACCAAGGGCGCCATTGTTACTCGAGCGCAACGTTAGGTGGAGATGTCGATATCGCTTTCGTCACACCAATTCGTTTTAGTGTGAATCTACCTGGTACACATGAATTAATGTTTTGAAAGTAAACCCGTTTCATCAATAGGAAAAAAAAACGGAATGGCCGCATATGTCCCTTTCCCTTTGGACGTTATAACCATGCAAGTGCTGTATCAAGTATAACTCACGAAAATCTTGTTAATTTTGTCAACTTTTCAACTTTTTGGCATCCTTGCTTTCAATAGAAAAAAAAATCAAGGTACTATCACTTAAATATAATAACTCCCTATGCCCCCCCTTCTGGATACCCTCTTGATAGGATACCGTCTCTGCTTAAATAAAAAAAAAATAATTAACTTATTGATAACCTTGCTTTAAAAAAAAATCGGGGTGTTATAATTTAAATATGATAGCTCAATACCCCCCTCCCCCCCTCTGGATACCAACTTGATAGGCTGCCGTCTCTGCTTTAAATTAAAAAAATAAACTTTTTGGGATCCCTGCTTTCAATAAATAAAATTCGAGCTATATCATTTAAATATAATACCTCCCTACCCCCCCCCCCTCTGGATACCACCTTGATAGGATACCCTCTCAGCTTTCATTAGAAAAATAATTTATTGAATAATTAACAAGTTCAATATATGGTTCAAACAAACACGCAAAATAACGTTAAAACAGCTTAGTGTTCCTTGAAAAAAAAAATTTGAGGGTATGAGTAAAAGGGGTACAAAGACAACAACAAAAATGTCAAAATTATTCAGATACACCTCAAATTACTGGAAAACTGAGTGATAGATACGCCATGGCATTCCATAAGATCCAAAGAATCGAATTAAAAGGGAGCACACACAAAAGCCAAAAAAGGCCAGTAGAAATCGCAAAATACCCGAGACAATGAACAAGTCCTAATGGGGGGCCCTGGGTCTATCAAAATATTTCAATGTGTTTCCCAGGGAATTTGATATCATTTTCTTCTGTCTCCACTTTAAATGAAAAAAATAATTATCTTTTTAGTATCCCTGCTTTCAATAAAAAAAATTAAGCATTGTCCTTTTAAAATGATAGCCCCCTAACCCCCCCCCCTAAAGGCAATAATTTACATTTTTTTTATGAATCATATTTTTGGGGTAACTTCCGTTTAAATCTTTAATTCCCCAACCTTGTACATAGATTAGTCTACAGCTAAATTTTGTCTCAACCGAAGGCTGTTTTTTTTTTGGGGGGGGGGGGGGATAAAAATTGACCAGAAATAATATTTTAATTTATATAAGACGTTCAATAATTTTTTTATAAAAATTAATAAAATATTAAATAAAGACAGCAAAAAAAAAAAAAAATCTGTAAACTTAAAATTTAGCTGTAGAAACAATCTGTCAGCTGTCAATTTCAAAATCCAACAATAGGCTGAAGCTGTATAGTAGTGAATGCGTTCTATATTTCTATTCAACTTGAAAATAAAATTCTTGACTACGAATGATGTAAGAAATAGTGATTGGGAAACTGCATTCGAAATGATTTAAACGCATTTGATAAAGAGGATACTTTTTTTTGTCAACATATGAAGAACTGTGTATATTGCAATATTTGCAATAGCATATTGCATCTGTCTGGTTTTTATGCAAAGCAACAAAAGAGACGAAAATTAATGAACAAGACAGCAGTGAAGAATTATGGTATACAAAGTAATATTTGGCAGGGAAAGTCACTGGTGATAAATCACTAGGGGTGGCACCGTGATTGCGTGATTTTCGGGGATTTGGGGAACCAAATTTTTTTTCGAAGTGACGCATAGATTTTCGGGGAAATACCCGAAAATTCGGGGATGGTGCAAGCTATGCTTGATTTCTAATCAGGAAAATCGAAATACTAAACCACATGAGAAGGAAAAGCTCCGACTTTACGGTTGACGCAATAAAGAATTGCCGCAAAAATAATTTAAAGTCGACCGAACGCCGTCGCCTCTGCCGGCGGTAGCGTGCATGCGGCGTGGCGGCGGCTTTACGACACTTCGGCGGCAGTCGACCGGGCCTCTCGTCGGCGGGGTTCGGTCTATCTTCCGGCGCGGCACCGGGGTCTAAAGCTTAGAATAAAAAAAATCTGATAATAAGACGTCTCAGTTTCAGACCATACTGCCACGTGGCGCATAACGGAGTCCATACAAAGTGATAAAGGAGTCATTTGACTGAGTTGATTCATTTCAGGTTTCATTCATGTATGCACATCATTGCACTGCTACACACCATCTATTAGGTGGGGGGTAGGGTTGGGCTATTAGGCAGATCTTTCAGAGGCAAGAGAGGGTAAAGCGTTCCAAAGCCCCAAAATTGAATTTTTAGGTCCAAATTTTTCTACTTCCAGTGACAAATATCCTAAAATCTAAGGGAATTTGCGCCATAACTTCCCTTCATTTGTAGGAATAAACAACTAGACTTTCAATATGGGTGCTGAGGAATAGATGTCTTCTCTCTAAGTGGTGACCATTGAGTATAAAATGGTAACCTTTGAGCATAAAATGAAGATCATTTTTCTGCGATGGGGGGGGGGGGGGTCAAAGAAGATCCAACACCCAAATATGTTTTACACAAACTATAACGTAAAAGGTCTGAGGAGGGATTACTCTTCATATTTGGGATAATACTATTTTATTGTGTAAATTGAATGCACCTAAATAAGAATTTTCATTCTCGATGCATTGTTACGAAGAAGTAAAACTTTAGCGAAATAAGGGAGTGGTAGAAGGCACTTTTTTTCTAATATAAACCTGAACATTATATGAAAACTAATTTTCATGCCCCTCCCTCCCCCGAGTGCTTCCAGTTGAACTCAACAGCATCCAAAAATAAAATATTAAGATTGAATGTTTTGAAAGTATCATAGACAGCGCTATGGCTGCCTAAGTAAAGAACGATGCTAGCACAATGTATTATTTTTGGTTTCTTTCTTTCTTTCTTTTAGACCAAGGCACTTCGTAACAGAAGGAGTTGTCATTGAAACTTCGAAAACGGCTCATTTGATTGGACATTTCAAGGGCTTGTGACCTTTTTTATAACCGAAAACGATTGGAAGGCAACTAACACCCCTTCCACGCCCACCATTTCCCCAAACACCTTTAATCAAATTTTTTAGATAGCCATTTTGTTCAACGTAGTTGAAAGATTTGGAAACTATGTCTGCGGAGGGCACTCCCCCCCCCAAGGCCCTCAGGGTGAGGGTTAAAAGTTATGCCCTGGGGGCATGTAAGGTTTTTTATAGAAAGCGTGGTCGTAGAAACTTGAAAAAGGGCTCATTCGATTGGAAATTCAAAGGGCTAGTGCCCTTTTTAATAATCGAAAGTGACTGAAGGGCAACTAGGCCCCCTCTCGCGCCCACCATTTCCCCTAACATATCTAATCAAAATTTTGAGATAGACATTTTGTTCAACGCAGTTGAAAGTTCTGGAAATTAGGTCTTTGAGTATGACAACCCCCTCCCCCCCACAGCCCTCAGGGCAAGGGCTGTAAGTTATGCCATTGGGGCATATAAGGTTTTTATAGAAAGTGTTGTCGTAACAGCTTCAAAAAGGGCTCATTCGATTGGAAATTGAGAGGACTAGTGTCTTTTTTATTAGTCGGAAGTGATCAAAGAGTAAATGCTTCCCCCCCCCCATACCCATCATTTCCCCAAACCCTTCCAATCAAAATTTTAGAGAAAAACATTTTTTTTTTCAACGTATTTGAAGGGTCTGGAAATTATGTCTTTGAGGATAACAAATCCCCCCAGCCCTCAGGGCAAGGACTGTAAGTTATACCCTGGGTGCAATAGAAAGCATGGTCATATAAACTTCGGAGGGGGCTCATTGGATTGGTAATCAGACGCACTAGCGCTCTTTTTAAGAGTCAAAGTGATCGGAGGGCAGCTACAAACCCCCCCCCCCCACACCACGCACATACACGTCGGATTGTCCCGAAATGCATCTAATAGAAATTTTGAGATAGCCATTCTATTCAAAATAGTCTAAATATCATATGACAAGGCTTTAAAGGTTTAAACAAACCCCAGAGATTAAGGGCAAGTGTTGTAAGTTATGCCCAAGGGGTATTTAAAGTTTTTATGGAAGGGATGGTTGTTTAACTTAGAAGAGGCTCTGTCTTTTTCCCTGAAAAAGACTATGTCAATATAAAACGAACAGAAATTAATTTAAAAAAAAACTTTTTCAAATGAATTTACTGAAAAAATGTGAATATAAAAATAAAAACATTTAAAAGAATTTTCTTCAGTAAAGTAAAAATTATATTCTGGCTTTTAGAAAGCATAGGGGTTTAGAACCCAAATCACATTAATTTCTGCTCGTTTTGAGTTTGACTCCGTTATTTATTTTAATTTATGTTTGTTTTGGGTTTCATTTATTTATTGATACTGATTTGTGGTAGTTCTACACTTGGTAGATTATTTGATTCTATTTTTGTTCATTTTTGGTTTAATGGAGTTCTTTACTTTTTTTTGAAAAACTTATTTTGTGTGAAAAACCTTTTTAAATTAATTGTCAAGAAGAGATCGACAAATCATTTTGACAACCATGATAAAGCAATATGGAATGATATAGAAAATTATTAGAAAATATTCAGTAATTTTTAACTGAAAGAAGATTAATTTAAGTAGTTAAAGAACATTCTAAAAGGACTGAAAAATAGTAAGGATTCGGTGCTGATAGTATGGTAAATCAATTTTGAAATAAAGTGATTGAAGCTAAGATATTGAAAATTCCTTATACGATTTTCGATAAAGAGAAAGTTCTTAGCGATTTTAGGAAAATTAAACCCATTATTAAGAAAGATGATAAGATACAGAAGAAAGGGGGTTTAATTTATTATCAAAACATCAGCTTGATTTTGGTACAAAGATGCTGTAGATATTGTTATGAGAAGAACAAGACGTTTCAAGAAGGGAAGAGGATGCGATGACCAAATTTTCATGATTAGACTAAACATTACCAGGTGCCTAAATTACAAGAATATTTTAGCCTTGGGAAAAATAGATCATAAACAGGCATTGGACTTAGCTGATAAAAAAGCTTTAGTGACGTCTTACACTTGTATGGAATAACAGGTAAGAATGTTAAAGTGATGATTGCTACATTCAAGAATAATGCCACTACGTTTGAAGTAGGATGCGAGGCCAGTCATTGGTTCGAAGTAGAACCGGAAGCTGAGCAATGTCGTCTTCAAATGACAAGGGAAAAACAGTTCTAGGCTTTTCAGGAGGCTTGCGACTTCATAGTGCAGAAAGAAATTTGAAAATTATTGCTAAGAAGAAAAAAACGTTTAAATTAAGAATAAACAAGGACGATAAGGTGACGTTTAATAACGGGTATCTACAAGTGTATCTACAAAAATATTATATTCGAAAAGAGCATAAAATAATAAAAGTACTGGTACTACTTTTATTTTATTCACATGTCTCCTTCTATGGAGTTAGTAATATAGAGTGTTAAGCTCCTGGTAGTATTTGTCTTGCTGAGGAGCTGAGAAAAGAAGGATAATGAGGTGAATACTGGGCAACGATAAGATCGAAACAATGATTTACTTTACTTGTATGGTAGCATTGCTTTATTTATATGGTATCTATGCAGTATTATTAATATCTTAGGAAAGATGCTAGATGCAGTGAATAATACAAAAAGTATAACAGTTAATGTATAGTTTATTTCATTCAAAGTTTAGAAGAATATGAAGATAAGCTCTGGAATTAGGACAGAACAAATCAAGGTAATGACAAAAGTCAAGTATTGCTCTCAAACGTGGATGTTGCGTGAAACTGTGCTCAAACGGTATGGAATGAGGTTAAAAGAAAGCAACTTCAAGGGAAAAAAACTTCATAGAAGATAATAAAGAATCACGCTCTGCACAGACTGGGATGGAGGAGGAGTGTGCACAGCTGTGTTGGCAACAACCAACGCGCTGCGATGAGTTGTCAGTGGTAGGAGTAGTAGCATATTTGTGGCAGTCTAAAATACTCTCAGGAAAACACTAATAAAATATTGATATAAATTATGAGTATTGAAAAAAGATGACCCCCCCCCCCCTCCTACACATATGACAGTTTTTTTATTTTGAGTTTAACATTACCCTTAACTTGTAAGTTTTTTTTCTTTAGTAAATATAAAAATTGGATTTGAGCAGAAAATTTTTAAGGTAAAGAAAGTCAAAAGACTTAGTGATACCGTTAGGTAGCTCTTAATATGCAAAGTCTACGACACCAGCACGTTTTATATTCAGTTTACCTTTTATTTTATTCAGCAACCCATCCCAATCTATAAGGTCCCCTTGATTTTTTTTCCATTAGAAAAAAACAACAATGAATTTTTTTTTTCATTCGCTCGGCTTTTTGTTTAAAGGACTTGGTCAAATTATGTATGAATGGTTAATTTGTCGGCACAAAGAAGCTTATTTTCGGCCACTGTTCCAGAGATTGTTCTTTTCGGCCGACCGTCTAGGGCTAACCAGAAAGCAGGTCGTCCTCCATTGGGGTGGGAGGATGTCGTAAGGAAACGTTTAATGGAAATGGAAAGCTCCTGGGAAGGTGTAAAAGGGGAGGCTTTGAATTGATTGAAATGGAGGGATTGTGCGTAGTGTGTTAGCCTCAGGCGGCTTGGTGCTGCGGCGAGTTGTTAGTAGTAGTAGCAGTAAAGAAGCTTATCTCTTCTAGACGGGAAACAGCTAATGGTATAGGGTCTACCAACATAGACAGTACCCTATGCTAAGGGTGACGAAATTTTCTGGCTTGCTTTTGGACAGCATGTAAACTGAGAAGAAACGTTAATTCAGCCGCAGAGGCCAGAACGGACATAAGTAAAGTCAGTACAATGAAACTTCAAGGACTGTAGCTATATATTAGATTACGAAGTTATTAAGGATAATCATACCTCAAAAGCATGTTTCTTTCTTGAACAACATGTGACTGAATTTTTAAATACTGGGCCTGCTGCTCATCGTTGTACTGTTGTATTCTCGTCAGCATTTCTTTTTCTTCCTGTTCCAGGTACAGTGTAGCATGTTCATAAATTTTAGTAGATTCAGCGTCTATACCAGGCATCACTAAAAAAAAAAAAAAAAAAAAAAAAAAAAAAAAAAAAAAAAAAAAAAAAACATAAGTACTCAAATCCTACTGACACGATAGGATAAGATCTCAGCTGTTAAACAATACAAACAGTTTTACATAAATATACGGAGCTAGCTTTAAACAAACCCCTCATCTGTCTCAGGGCCGTATCCAGGGGGGAGGGTTTACCGGGTTTGAGCATCCCCCCCCCCGATTTTTTTCACCTGAGTGGCAAAAACGAAAAAATTATAATTAAGATAATACACAAACAATACTGCATAGAAACAGAATACGATCTGAATTATTTGTGATCTTTCCTTCTTCTCTATGTGGACTCCAGCTTTGGCTGGAATGGTACGGCTTAGACAAAAAAAAAAGTAACCAAAGCACTTTGTGGTCTTTTAGAAAATTTTGCATCTAAACACTTCATGTTTAGATTCAAGTTGTAAGAGTTTTACAAAACAGCGTCTTTAAATTAGTTGAAAGAGTATTTATACGTAAATTTTGGAAAGAGAATATTCCTACACATTTCCTAACCTAGAACCTCCCAAAGTCATAAAAAGCCTCTGTGAAACAATCCATAGAGCTATACTTGCTATGGTGAACAGAATAACTATAAAGCACAACAAATAGCTATATAATGTCTAAATGTCAGCTATTTGCTGCTTTTTTAGTCTATTGTAGTTGTAGGAGCTCATTAAAATTGTCACAAATTATATTAAAGATACCGAAATTCTAAACTAATACAAAGGACTGTGATTTCCAACAGAGTGAAGACAAAGCTGAAAATAAAGTCATTTTATGGAAAATATGCAACTTTAAGATTTTATTCGGTTTCAAAAATGTATTGAGAATAAATATTAAAGGGAAGATCGATCATTTATTTTGCGTCGCAAGCAAATATTTCTGTGACTATTACAATTTTAAGTCTAGTTAGGTCTCTGCCCTGGAAATTTTGTGGAATTTCAGCTCCTTTCAGCCGTGCTGGGAGGGATTTTTCGCATCTTTCAGCTTACTCAGACCTTCGGCCTTCGCCATCTCTCAGCTCACTTAGACCTTCAGCCTTCGCCAAAGACCGGCTCATGCATTTGACCCTTGCAGATTCAGCCAGACATCATCTCCCCCCTTCCGCTTTACCTGTTACAATCAGCAGCCTGGGCATTGCAACCAGGTGACTTTTTGAAAAGGAGTCTCTGGCAGCTCTTCGTTTAATTACATAAATATATTTTTGTGTTGATTGTGCGATGCTTGCAGTGACTTTTATTTTTGAAGATTATCCCATATTTTACAACGTTTGGACCAAAAAATTCAAGCTTGGATGGCATATCCCAGTCATAAATCATTTAAACACCTGTCCCTTTTTTTGTAAATTCACTTATCAATCGCCAATGGACTGACAATGGACGTCAGTGGACTGATCGCCAGACCCAACATTGGATAGCATTTATGGTAAATCGAAAATGAAGTCTGAGCCAAACACTGACAGCCTAGTTTGAATTTAACCGAAGATTCTTAATATGTTCTTTCGAGCCTTGTTTTGGAACAATGAGACACTGTTGGCAATCACGGTACGTGATTCGTTATGGGTTTTAACTTTACTCTTTAAGTGTTTTTAGAAATTGCAAAGTTTTTTTTATTTGTTTTTTTGGTTTTTTTTTATTTTCGTTTATGTAAAGTTGTTAAGCTTTCCATTTTAACTGAGGGTGCCGATACCACAATCAATGCTAAAAATTGAATTCGTGCAATTATTTAAGATTTATTATGTATAATATCTAAGAATTAGTAAACAGTTTTATACATGCAGATATTTCATTTTGGCATTCTGCCAAAACTGGTGTCGGCAACGAACTTCAATTTACTTCAAAAGAATTCGCACATTTGGAAAATACTGTCTCTACGAAACCCCAAAAACTAAGGGCGGGTGGTGAGTGTGTAAAGATTATACTAGCACACACAAAAAAAAAACAGTTTTTCCAGCAATGCAGGAAAACTGCGTTCTAAAAAAATTTTGAACGCTAGTCAAAATTAAATCCTTACCTTTGGATGCAGAAAAATCTTCAGAAACTAATACAATCTTAAACGCTTTTGAATATAGGGCACTACGTTCCAACGCTTGTATTCGACTGGGGTCTCTCTGAAAAAACGAATGGGCATCAAACAGGACGAAATAGCATAAATTTGTCACAGCATTGATTACAAAAAGATTTGTCACAGAAAAGAGTCTATTGATTACATACTTTGGCTACATACGCCAATTAAGTGGTGTTATGAGCATCGTGGCAGCGTTTCAGGGTGACACGGGTTATTTATAGAACAACAATAATTTTCCTGGACATATTCAGAAAACGATACCAGCAAAAACTATCAATGGTTACCGACCTTTTCTTAATCGCAATCATTTAAAAAATTTCAAAGATGTTCATGACCCTCCTTTTTTATCCGCAACAATTCATAAATAAAACAAAACGACTTGATAATAATATCAATCCCAAAAGAAGTGATGTTACTTTTATTTATTATTAGTTACTAATGATCTTGTAATAGTTACAAAGGTGATGGTTGACCTTATATCTGCTCAAAAGTGGTATAATTCTGGGTTCAGTTTTGGCTAAGGCCAATCCCATGTCATTATCAACATCCGGCTAATTCCTGGCTTTTGTCTTGATTCGCAGAAAAATTGAAAATTCACTTTCGCAGAGGTGAGTAGAAGCCCATAGCACCACTATTGAAAAAGAAAACATGTAAATTTTAGGGTACGGAGGATGCATTGCAAATCATGTGTGTATATGTATATATCACATGCTGGAAGTTTTGTAAAGTTCTAAAAATTCATCCTGTATTTCACTGGGTGCGTCGGCAACATCAAAGGATACACGAGATGGGTTCAAAATTAAAGGAACTTCTCATTCAGAGAATTCAGGAAAATAGCACTGAATACTAGATTCAAGGGTTTGAAGGTGGTTATTAATTTCCTTCCAGCTACGATTTCCGTTTTTGATTCTTCAGTTTCTGTGGAAAGGTATTTTAACATGGCAAGGTTTCCAAGATTTACTTTACGGCACCAATTTTGCGGCTTTATTACGACAGCATGGACTTTAAAGTAAGTAATATGAGGTTCTCAACATGCAATTTTAAATTTCACTTATTTAGTTGATCCATGATGTTAGATAATTCTTTGGATCCAGATCTCATCATTAAATCGAATAATAGTAATATGAGAAAAGTCCAATACGGCAGATGAACTATAAAAGTAAAAGTAGGCCCTGACTCCCATTGGAGCGAAACAAAACTTTCCTAAATAAATCCTTCTAAGTTAAACCCAATTTACTTGCGACCACCTCAAAAGAGCCATCGCAACCACTTGCGAGTCGCAGCCTACCGATTGGGAACTCCCTAATCTAAATAGAACTAGAAGGATGAAAGCACTGAATGTACTACAAACAACTAGGCAGTCTTTACGTGAATGCAGCCACAATAACTTCTTTTTTTAAGCTATACTTCTCGTTACGGACCTTGGCATGGAATAGACAATGAATCAAGCTATTTTAAGCGATCTTCATGCGTCTTAATTTTTGCGCTCAAAATACACCTGATGTTACCAATAAAACCTTTATATTTAGTACCAGGATACCGAACTTCGTTTTTGTTCCAGAAATAAATTTAACAGCGCTGTTTTATTTGCAATTGAAACCGATTGGGTTTTCCTTCTTGGCAATTACCCAACGAACTAAACTTCAAAGAATAACTTACAATTCCACTACTAGCTGTAACCAAAGTCTTTTGGCCGTCAAGAACACTACGTGCATATACATCAGTACGACAGTTTAGACAGTGAAACACTGTCCATCGTCCAACCAATCGGTTTGTCAAGAGCCATGGATGAACTATCAGAGGATCAACTGCTGGTATTCGTATAAACATCGATCCCAACTAGAAAATAATGATCTTATGTAAATGAACTTATGTTTAGATACACTGAAATCTAACTTTGAAAACATAGTTTGATTAAAGCAGACTTTCTTTTAAAGCCATACAAAACAGCAGCAAATGCATGTGGCAAATGGAAGAAAACACATTTTAGAACCAGGATGGCACAAGCCCAGGTCTCGTTGCAATAGCAGCACGGAATCCTGTAAAAAGTGAACCAAGGAATCACCCCTAGTAAAGAGCAAACCACAGCCCATAGTAACTGGAAGCTTAAAAGTGTACTTTAAGGAAAAAAAACTGTCAAGTGAGCAAGAATTATCATTTAAAACTGATTCAGGAATGGGAACTTTTATTTCAGCTAGTCTTCATAGTCAAAGTCTTTAACAAAAACGAATTTATGGGAATTTCGAAAGATGGGGATTTCTTTCTCCTGAAGGATTTCCACTGTTTCTTTGAGCTTTAAAAGTAGAGAAATAGTTGTAGTATTGGAACTTTTCACGTGGTCAAGGACACCAGCTTCAACCAAACGCCTAGTCAAAGATTGTAATGTTTTGCGGAAATTTAAATAGAATCCCAGTTCACGCACTTGTCAATTATATTTCTTGTGTTTGTTCTAGACAACAGAAGGAAGACTTCCCTTGATTGAAGTTAAGCAAGATATGAGTCATTCACTGAATATCACGCTGCCAGCACAAAAAGAAAACAGATTATTCCGCGAGATCATCCACTTATTAAAATTCAATAATATTGTCTAATACGGACCTAAGACTCACTTCACTTTGGTTGGTTGTGCTTTGCAATGAGAAGATGAATAGCAAAGAAAATTACCCATAAGATCAAAGCCAAGAGAAGTTTATCTGGACTCCAGGTGCTGGTGTTCAGGAAAAACAGAAGAAGTTCTTCCATGAACCAAACAATATTGAACCAAGAGAAATAGTATCCCGTTCTAGTTCCTTCTTAAATTTGTGACAAGCAAGCTATAAATATTAGGTCTTTTTTCATTTTCCCTTCTTCCTTAATTCTTGGTTCATTGAAAAAAAAACTGAATACACCAAAGATAAACCCTGTAAGGCTGTACTGATAAATACTCTCTGCAAGCAGTCAGACAACACATGCTTTGGTATTAAGTATAACATGTATATGCTCTGAGCTAAAAGCGGCTTCATTAAATGTCAGTGTAATTAATAAACTCCACTAAAACTAAGCTTAAAATCTTACAATGATTTACTGTCTACACAAGAACATTTCCTGTCAGCTGAGTCCTCTCTCCTATTAAAAGTGGACAATAAAACCTAAGCCTTGCTGGGCCAGCTAAGTATTTGGGCAAAGGAAGACCTTCAGCTGCTCTGGCAATACTAATTAGTTCTTGCCTTTCGACATCCATAGCTATCCAGAAGGAGTGTTTCCAGGTAAAAAAGTTGCAAATCTGGTGATATACTGCAGCTACTTACTGAGTGATTACAGGGTCAAGACATCCAAAGAAAATTTGTCTAAAAGTTGACATCCAAAGAGTGTTACCAGCTATTAAGGACCCTAATAAGGCTTGTTTGACTATGCACAACCAGTTTGGTTTTAAGAAAGGTTATAGCCAGGAACACATAAATTATCTGCTTGCTACAGAGAGGATGGTGCCAGTGGTGAGTTCCTCCTTCCTGCAGCTCATGATGTTTCATGTGCTTTCAAATTTGGCAACTGTTCCCATTTGTTGTAGAGTGCACGGCAGTGAAGTCTTGATTACTCAGTTGTGTGAATGTTTAAAAATATATATGCTAGGTTATGTGTTTTGTGAAAATACCAGCCTGTGATGATGATATCATTTATATAGCTATAATACAAATTCGGAAAGAAATCAGCCAGGGAATAATCACTTCATCCTGGTGTTGTAAATGGTAAAATTGAATATTTAACGTATTTTACTGTAATTTTACAGACCCCTGTAAAATTGGTATTTTACCTATTTTACAAAGATATTTTACAGCACCTTGTAGCTAACATAGCATAAAACTACCCAAAGGCTGGGAGGAACAGGTTTGGATAAGATAATCTTTTTGTGATTTTTACTGGATACACAGCAGGGCAAAAGAAAGCAAAAGTATTTAAAAAAAAATTTAATTTATTTACATTAAGAAATTTTTTATTGGTTTTCAAAATAGACGAGGGGTATCACCTTTGCAAGCCTAGGAAAATCTGAATCTTTGAAAATTTTTATTAAATGCTGAAAAAATTATAGAAAAAAATGCTCAACTGGTTTACTAGCTACAGGGCAGCAGGGCAACAATAAATCTTGAATTTATTTACGCTGAGAAAGTTTTTTATTGGTTTTCAAAACAGAGGAGGGGTATCACCTTTGGGTACTGTTCTATTTGCTGTAAAACACGCAAGACATCCTTGAGAAAAACAAAGATCTGACTCTGTCTGATGCTGTTTATAAACAAGGAGTTTCTCACTCTGGGAACTATATTTAAAATTTGTTTTTTTTTTTTGGGTTTAAGGGGGGAAAATGAACCTAGGTTTTACATATTTAATTTGTGTTATGCTTTACCCCCATCCCCCTAATGTGCAAATATATAGCCAAAATTTGTTTCTAAACTATTATATTTTTATCCTGTTTTTGTTACATTTCATTAGCATTAACCAAACTTCACTTCTCACGTGTTTTACAGCTAATAGAACAGTACCCACTTTTGCAAGCCTAGAAAAATCAGAATCTCTGAAAATTTTCATTATAGGCTGAAAAAATGATAGACAAAAAAAAAATGCTTGGCTAGTCTACTAGCTACAAGGAAACTCTAAAACAACAATTTTATGCTATATTTCCTAGGGAGTACCTTATTTTATTAATTATATAGACTGGGTTTATTTCTTACAGTAATTCCTCCCCCCCCCCCCTTGTATAATAACAGTGTGAACAAACCCCAGAAAGATTAAAATTAGTTTTACTTTTAAAGGGTTAGACTTCTCCATGCTCAATTACATCACTAATATATTAAATTTAAGTAGAATAGTACCATCTGTTTAGGAATAAAAGATCTAAAGCCGAACTGGCCAGCCATGACAGAAAAAATATAAATACAAAAACAGGTCTATGGCCAGTAAATGAAAACAAAAAACAAAAACGAATACTTTGCTTGTATCAAACAAGGCATATTCAGAGTAGACAAAAAAAACTAAAACTAAAAAATGTACATAAAACTAAAATAGACTCACCTTAAAAATAAAATTTACAATTGCTTAAAATTTACAATTTGGAGCTACTGTCATGAAACCACCTCACAAAACTTTAAGCCAGTTACTTTTGTGAGGTGGTTTCATGAAGGTAGCTCCAAATTGTAAATTTTAAGCAATTGCATATTATATTTTTAGGCTAGTCTATTTTAGTTTTATGTACATTTTTTAGTTTTAGTTTATTTATTTTTTTGTCTATGCTGAAGATGCCTTGTTTGATACAGGTGTAATATTCGTTTTGTTTTTTGTTTTCATTTACTGGCCATAGACCTGTTTGTCATATTTATATTTTTTCTATCTGTTTAGGAGAATTTTTATGTGCTTAGTAGGGAGCCTACCAAAATTGTTCCAATGTTTAATGCATTGGAGACCAATGCTCTTGCTTTAGAACAAACCATTATGCAAGGTTGAATATGTACAACTAGAAAATCACAATATTCAACAATCTTCTTGCATAAAGCAGAGAAGCAGATGAAGATTTGCTAGATGTTTTCCAGAGAAATTGCCTACAGATTGTTCTGGGTACACAGCTGGTACCCAGCCAGGTAAATTTGTTCATCCCTTTTCATGGAAAAACTGTTAGTCTTTTGGTGCCTTAGGATTAAAATTAGAACCCTTCACTTTGATTACATGTAATGTTGTATTCCATTATCATTACTAAATTGTAGGTTTACAGTGAACAGTCCTTCCCTGCAGCAAGCAAACAGAAGGTGGAAATTGTGGATTTGAAAATAGTCAGGTAAGAAATACAAATTAAAAAGTTGGTATTAGAGCCACTCTACTCCACCTTGACAGCAGCCTTGATGTTGACAAATTCCACAAAACTTTAACATACATTCAAAATGTTAAACAGTGGTTACATCTTTACCTTTTTAAAGAATGTATCAGACTTTTCCTCATCATTTAAAAGTGTTTTGCCAACTTCTTCAAGACATGTAAGGGTGGTACCAAGATCAATTTTGACATTCAAACAATTACAAGCATGAAGAACCATATTTTGTTCAGATCTATAAAGAAAATAACTATTTAGGTTCATATCAGTCATTGTACATAATATGATACTTTACTGCAAACAAAAGCCAAATGGTTACAGCAAGAAAACAAGACACTGACTATAAATATCTTTTCTAGATATTAAATTTAAATACTTTAAGCACATCACATCTTTGCTCAATCCTGATTTACAAAGTTTTAGAGATTTGAAATCTTTTCTCAAATCTATAAAAATTTGATATGACTTAAAATTCTGCTGGAACAAGAGGAATTGCATTTTCTAAACTAGACCAAATGATCTATCATTTACTTGTCACCTGAAAGACAAGTAAAATGTTTTTTTGACAAGATTGAGATATGTACAGACCTATCATATATGGTATCTTCTAAGCCATAGAAATAAGGAAAAATTAGAGATAATACCTTGTTAACACATTCTTAGGTATATTTTAGACCCTACATTTATTCCTGAAAGGTTTATTTACTTGACTCAGTTACTTTGTAAAATAGCGAGAAGCCCCTCAATTGGAACTTCCAAAAATTGCCTTTATAGTGTCATAAATCAATAGTTGATGAAAAGTAAGTGCAAAAAATAATGGCAAACCCACAAAATCAGCAGTTTTGCATATAGTTTGGGTCTATGACAGGCCTCAGTAGCTGAAAGGGGGGGGGGGGCTGGAATGGAAAAACAGCATCAGTGAAGTATTCCACAAAGGTAATGGACATCCACCACATGGCTAATATGGGAGAAGAGTTCATTTGTGATGCAAATGGATGTTATATTTAGATTGAGGATGCAATTCTAGGTAGGCTATATATTTGCACATTATGGGGGTGGGGATATATATTCTATGAATAGGCTATATAGGTTCTAAGAAATTCATGAATTTCTTAGAAAAACTGGAAAAACAAGTAAAGAAGTGAAGATAAAGGCTCTCCCTGTGCAAAATGTGTTAACTAGGATTATTCTGTATATCATGGAGTAAGAATTGTTTTCTTAATATGTTTCCTTATGTCCAGCTGGACTCCTAGGCTTAAAATACTGGTTGGCCAGTTGGCTAATTTAAAGATTTGTATATATATACACTGTCAAATTAGCCATCTGGTGGTATCTCATTTAATCTCTATAGGCAAAGATTTTTTTTTCTCTATAACAGTTGATTTTATACATTTACTATTTTATTTGTTTTTATTAGCCTATCTTTATCTTATCTGTTTAGATTCTCATATATGTGGCAGGTATAGCCTAATGTAAATTTGTGTTATTTATTTTAGTTGTGTTGTATGTGTAGGCTACTTTAATTTATGTATGACAAAGCCCAGCTGCATTATTTTGATTCTTGTTTTTTCAATGTAGGCAGTTGCTACAGGTGAATAACCCCCTACCAATATCAAAATAAGTGATAGGCCTAGGGACATGATCTGGTTCAGTGAGTAGGCTGTTGACTGATGTGACACCCAAGGCAGCTAGTGATTACAGAAGGCACAGAATAATTGAGTGATACAAACGCACACAACCAATTGGTCAAACCCCAAACAACAACAACAACATATTAGTACCCTAGGCTGGTAAACTTTGTGCAAAACTTTATTTATGTCATAGGATTCCTGCATTATGCCAACCCACTTTAATACCTATTGGTATTTATATAAACTAGTAAATCCTAAATCCACCAACAAATAAAAAGCAATTAGAATTAACTGTGCAAAAACATCTAGATTTTTCAAAACTTTAACCATCACTATTTTCTTCCCTTTCTTCCTGGCTGTATTTAGAGCAGGGTTATCACGATGGGCTTTCAGAAGCTGTGAAAGGTGCCGAGAAACCTGTGAAAGTCAAAAAACCACGTGACCAATTTTAAAACGTGTTCAGACTTTCTTACCACAGTTTACTTTTAGTCACAATCGAAAAGTCTATGATACATATTTATCTGATTGCCTTTTGGCTATATGTGAGACGTTAATGCATGCTAGCAGTCTGATAAACTGAGAATTATTTTTCAAAGAAGATAAGACTCAAGAACCACATTATCTACAAAGGAATCATTAGCCGCCACAACCCTGATGTCCGCTACAAACCAACAGAGATACTCTTTTTTCAGAGATTCCTTTGCCTTCATGGCATGGAAGAGTTTGTAAAGAATGGCAGGCTGATTGTTAATTTGGATGATGATTCTCCCAGCGCCTCCAAAGGAATTGGAAAACTGATCATTCCTAAGACCAGCATTGGAAAAAAGGAGGACCTTCCCCAAGCACTGATGAAAATCATATTCCTGGGAAAGTTGGCAGAATATCAGAACTACATCCAAGTGCTAGCATTGGTTTGAAAATTAATGTTAGGAAGACTAAGTCACTAAGGCTAGGAATAAGTGAAGATGAAAAGGTGACGTTGGGTAATGAAAAGATTGATCAGGTGGGCAGCTTCACTTACCTTGGTAGTATTATTAGTAAAGATGGTGCGAGCGGTGAAGATGTTAAATATAGTATAGCCAAGGCTCAGGGTATTTTTTCACAGTTAAAAAAAGTCTTGATGAATAGGAAGACAAGTCTGCAAACCAAGATTAGAATATTAGAAGCTACAGTGATGACAGTGGTCAAATATGGCTCTGAAGCCCGGGCGCTCCGAAAAGCGGATGAAAATTTGCTAGATGTTTTCCAGAGAAATTCCTTAAGGATTGTTCTGGGTACCCGGCTGACTGACCGTATTTCAAACAATAGGCTATACGAAAAATGTGGTTCAATACCGCTTTCTAGGTCTATAATGAAAGAAAGGTTGAGGTGGTTAGGGCATGTTGTGCGGATGAAGGATGACAGATTGCCGAAGATTGTTCTTTTTGGCCAACCATCTAGGGCTAAACGGAAAGCAGGTCGTCCCCGTCTGGGGTGGGAGGACGTCATAAAGAAAGATTTAAAGGAAATGGGAACTTCGTGGGTGGGTGTAAAAAGGGAGGCTTTGAATAGATTGGGGTGGAGGAGGAGCGTGCGTAGCTGTGTTGGCCTCAGGCGGCTTGGTGCTGCGATGAGTTGTTAGTAGTAGTAGTAGTAGTAGAGCTTATCTCTTTCCTACCGCTTATCGCCCCCCTCCCAACCTCACAATTTTCTCTGTAGAACTTATGGCAATTAAGCTTTCTCTTCAAGGCAAACAGAAAACAAACATCAAAAGTATATTGTCTGCACTGATTAACTACCAGCTCTGGAATACCTTTCACACCAGCAACACCAAGCAAGAAATGTTGCAATGGAGATTGAAAATTTGGCTACACAACTTGCAAGAAAGGGTATATCAGTCCTATTTATATGGGTTCCAGCACACTATGGTATAACAGGAAATTAATTTGCAGACCAGGCTGCAAAACAAGCCTCCCATCTGTGTCTGATCACTCAAACCCCTATTACTGGTCCTGAATTCTGGGATGCCAAATGGACACTTTTAGTGTCTTTTGGACACTTTTTCACCGTGAGGGACACCGGGACACTATTGGGTAAAAAAAAGCAGCTTATTGAAAAAAAGGGCACTTTTTGGACATTTTTCCAAATTTGTGACGCAAAACAAATTACTTCCATAAAAAAATGTCACTGATCACCAAATGAGTGCTAAGACTTATATCTACTTATTTTTTAAGTTCTGTATTGCATTTTCCTGGGCTGCTTGCTCTTCCCTGAAGCAAACTTTCTGAAAATGCCTATTATTTCACTAGCAAGAACTTAATTAATACAATGACCTTCAGCAGTTATAAAAGTTCACAATTAAGACCGGTATATCTCTTTTTTTTTACCGATGTGCTTCTTGATAGACTCATTAACTAAACAAGAGATGTTTACTATCGGAGATCTTGCCTAAGCAAAGTTTATTAACTACCTCCTTTGGCCAGTTTGAATACTTGGAAGAAATTCCACTAGAAATGGACTGAGTTATCTAGTATTCTGCTACGGTACTCATGATAAGCAGACAGTTAGTGAAGATTGCTTAGTTTCTTATGCAGAGAATATTAATGAAGCAAAGAGATCGAAAACTAAAAGGGTAGGACAAGCATTCCCAGAAGTAGCGACTTTCCCGAATATATACAAAGAGTTTGCAAGAACAGGGACGTCTGAAAATTCTTCTAGTTCGTCTATTTCTGGACTTTTTCAACAGTTAGCTGCGACCCAGGAAGAAGTTACGATAACTTAGACTAAGCTAGCGGCAGATATAGAAAAACGTGTTGCAGAAAAAATAGCGCAAAACATTGGAACTGGGTCTTCTGGTGCTGTACAGATAAATAGCCAAATTATCACTGCAGAAATTTATGATGCTATAGTGCAAAATTTTAATCCAAGATTTGAGCACATTGAAAACTAACTTAAAGGAAAAAAGAGTAAAAATGAAGCACTAGTAAATTGTATTCTTACAATGGAGACCAAGCATGATGATATCGAACAGGAACCTATGCATGACTGTATGATATTCTCATGAATAAGACAGGCACCTAGCTCAAATCTTGATACGACTGTCCTAAACCTTGTTAAGTCAACTATGGGAGTTTTGACTATTTGTAGGGAGCATTTTGTGTCGATTCAGCGTTTCAGACTCAACTCTACGGAAGAGTCTCAAAATTTATCCCGCAGAAATCCAGATCCTGTGGCCCCAGTTTTAGCGAAGCTGGTATCAAAAGAACTTGCGTACAAAGTGTTTAAAACTAATCAAAATTGGCTGGATCCGGAATTTATGTTAGTGAATTTCTTACGAAACGTAGAAAGGCACTATTAAATAGTGTACTGAGTAAGTTCGGTGTAAAAAATGTTTTGACAGAAAAAGATCGCACTTTCGAAAAATTGTCGAGCCAAAGCGTACCGCGTCAGATCTGTACTCTAGCTGATGCTTATTGAGTTTGTAACGGTTGATTTAGTTAGAAGTGTCCTTTTTTTTACCTCTTTTTTGTTGCTTTTCTTTTCTTTTGTTGCTCTTTTTTTTTTTTTTTAGTGGATGTTTTAAGGTTAATTGGTGATATTTATAAATTGCGTTTTCTATAGAGTAATCCTTTTAGAGTGGGAGATGTTATTTATGATGATTTAATTCCAGAAAGTATAAATGCTGATTTTTTCCCGCAAAGGGATAGTTGTTATGTTGATGTGATTTCTTCAGGTTTAGAGGTGAATGCAAGGTCGTTTTGCCTGTGTCATTGGAGTTGTCATGTAACTTCAACGTATTATGAAATACTCCAGTTAATTGATATTGTGAATAGTAGATTTTATATGATTGGCCTTTGTGAATCTTTTTTAACTTCTGAGCATGTTCTGTTGTTATATAATTTTCCAGAATACAGGCTTATTGTAAGGAATAGAGAGAGACTGGGACGTGGAGGTTTGGCATTTTTGGTTAAGGATCATTTTGCTGCTAAAATAAGGGAAGACCAATCAGTTTGGATAGAAGGTAAGGTGGAATATCTTACTGTTGAGCTGGAAGTTGGTGGAAAAGATATATTGATTACTGAGGCTGTTAAGCTACCGAGTACAGTCCGGGAGTAGTTTGAAAATGGTTTTAGTAGTTTAATAGATGCAGTAGAATTGACTAATTTGGATTGCATTGGCATGGAGGATTTTAATTTTGATCTTCTAAGTTCATATAATGATAATTTAGATTTTTTAAACCTTTTCTCCAGGTATGACTTTTATCCATTAGTTGGGATTCCGACTCGTGTTACAGGACAGTCAGCTACACTTATTGACAATATTTTCGTGCAATTCCGGGTATTACATAGCTGTTATGCTGACGTTATAGTAAATGAGGTTTCCGATCACTTTCCTATATTAGCAGTGACTTCATATCAATATGCAATAAAGCAGAACAGGACAAAGGTTAAAAGAAGGCAACTAAAAAAAGAGAACCTAAAGAAGTTTAGAGAGGAGCTAAGTATCGTGTCTTGGAAACCAGTTTATGAAGAATCTGAAAGTGCTTCTGCGGCATTCGATAAATTCATGTACATATTGCAGCCAATACTTGAGAGAACTTGCCCAGTAAAGAGCATAAAGGCGAGGAAAAAGGAACCCCGCATACCTTGGGTAACTCTACTTAATTAGAAGGAGAAATGCATTGTATTTGAGTTACTTAAATAGTAACCATAGTCAATATCTAACTGAATTTAAACAGATTATAAATAACGTAATTCGGCTAAGGGGGGTCATGCAGCCGTTAATATTATGGAGTTAAATTTAAGGAAAACAACGGAAGTACTAACACGACTTGCAATATTATAAATGAAATTGTAAATAAGAAGAAAGAGACGGATATTCCTGCTATTTTGATCTTTGATGGTAAATTTGTTGATGGAAATGAAGAGGTGGCTGATTTGTTTAGTGAATATTTTTCCAAGATTGGTGAATCAACAAGCGAGAATCCATACGATGAAAATAATGAAATTAATGAGATGTTTAGTGATGAAAGGGGAGTTGGATTGGAAATATCTGCAGATGAAACGAACGTTGAAGAATTGAAACAGATAATAGGATTGGTAAAATCAAGTTCTCCAGGGAATGATGGAATTAATCTGAAAGCGTTCAAGCATGTTAGGGTATATTTGTTGCCTTGTATTGTTTATTTGATTAATCTTTCTTTGAAGAAAGGTGAATTTCCTACTCGTCTGAAAGAGGCTAAAGTTATTCCCCTTCACAAAGGGAGTTCAAAAACTGATCCGTCTAATTGGAGACCTATTTCAATATTGCCCCTATTTGCTAAGCTGTATGAAAAAGTGATGCATCGACGGCTTTATAACCATCTGACTACCTACGGTTTTCTTAGTGATACCCAGTTTGGATTCAGGAAAAACCACTGTGCAATAAATGCAGTCCAGGACCTAACAGATTTCATGAATTGTACTCTTTAAAAAACTGTACTGGTACTTTCAGTATTTATACACTTTAAAAAGGCTTTTGACACGGTGGTTCATAAAATGTTATTAAATAGGCTAAGCCGTTTAGGGATCCAAGGGGTTATTCTCAAATGGTTTGAATCTTATCTTAAGCAGCGTATTATTCGAGTCTATATTAAAAATTCTATTTCAAAAACTTTTATCGTTAATTCTGGTGTGCCTCAGGGTTCAGTGCTTGGCCCACTTCTTTATCTAATTTACGTTGATACCATGCGTTTTTCTATATCAGATGCACTTATAACGTCTTTTGCTGATGACACAGTGTTTACGATTACAGCTACTTGTCTGAACCAGTTAATTGAGAAGACAAATAAGGCCCTCGCTGAATTGATAAGTTTTACAAATTCTAGTTAATTGGTAGTGAATATTTCAGAAATAAATTTCGTGACATTTTGTAGAAATGGAGTTTCAAGTGTTTTAGATAATAAAATTGTTTTTAACGGTGAATATTTTAAAGCATGTAAATAGTGTTAAATATTTGGGCTTTAGTCTTGATTTTAATTTAAGTTGGAAATCACATTGTGATCTTGTGGCAGTTAAGATTTCAAGAGAGTTGGGTGTGATAAGAAGACTGAAAAATCAACTACCGTCAATTGTTTTACTTTTACTTTATTATTCTATTGTTAGCCCTTATTTATCGTATGGTTGCATGCTATGGACTAGTAGTTTTATTTAAAGTTTTAGAAAGGTCTAAATTTTACAGAATAAAATATTTCACATTTTAGGTAATTATATTTAGTTTGAAAATAGCATGTTGAATTGATTTACAAGTTTGAAAATTTTAAATATTTATCAGTCACGGGACTACCAGGTAGCAATTTTTATTTATCAACATTTGAATAATTGTTCCCCGGAGGTATTTTGGGAAATTTTTAAAGCTAACTAATCTTATCACTGTTATGAGACTAGAAATGCGAATGACCTTGCATCTGAGCTCCGGAATACTCATCGTGCTGCGTTTCTGCCTCATTTTGAAGGACCAGTGGTGTGGAATATCCTCTCGGACGGTATTAGACAAGCTGACAATGTAAGCCAGCTCAAGAGTGGATTCAAGCGTTACCGTTTGGGTGATAATTTGAAGGATTAGAATTTTGAATTTGATTAATGTTTGGTATGAAAATTGTTTGGACAGACAAAGGTCGCATTTTTTGCGAAATTACCCAGCCAAAGTGCACGGAGTCGGCTCTATATCTTAGCTGATGCTTATTGATTTTGTCATTGTTGATTTAGTTAGATGCATCTCATTTTTTTTTTTTTTTTTTTTTGAGTGGATGTTTTAAGGATGATTTGTGATATTTCTCACTTGCGATTTCTAGAGTGTAATCCTTTTAGAGTAGGAGATGTTCTTTATGTTGATTTAGTTCAAGTGCTGACTTTTCCCCGTAAAGAGATAGTTTTTATGTGGATGTAGAGCTTTATAATAATGGATTTGCATCCATCGTAAACAAACCTTCGGGTTTTTGTAGATGGCCGCTGTAAATTTGTTTGTATTTTTTTTTATGCTAAATAAATTAATTTGAATTTGAATTTGATGCCCGCGCTTACCCCAGCGGTTCTGTCTCTATCGGGTTTGTCAGTACACAATTAACAATATACCCTGCCTTAGGCTACGATAACGTGATCGAACGGTCAAACGGGCCACTTTAAGGCCAGTGGTACCCATCCTGGGTTACTGTTAATATTTCTAACTATGCCCTTGGAGCCTACCAAGGCTAAAAATTCAAAGATTTTATAGTATAAAAAAATCTTACTGCATTCAATCACGCATACAACAGAACTAAAAAGAAACTAAAATCACTTCTAATCTTCCCCCCGTTCGATCAACCGCATGCTTGCAGGAAGTGGTATGTGTATTTTTCCAGCAAATACGAATGCTTCCCAACTCCGGCCTTCCTAAAAATTAATAAGCTTTATGCCCCGTATTACACCCCCCCCCCCCGAAAATTCGGAACAAACCTCTTCTCTGAAAGTAGCTTTTTAGCTATGGTGAATAATCCCTAACTGCGCAATTAAAGCCTCGTAATATGGGAGATTTGTGTCGTACAATCAATAGAAAAATCTCATATCGTAGGAATGGTAAATTCCATTTTAATTATTCATTGGAACATGATAGGGGGAAAGAGAACACTAGGGAGAAAGAGAATAATTAAGGTACCAAAAGAAAAGAATCTGGGAAGGGCATTTATCTGAAACAAACTAGGACCAACGGTCCCAACACGGGACGATAATTTATAGTTTCAATAATATAGTTAATCTTATATGAAGGTAGAGGTGTCAAATAAACCATATAATGGTAGCTACCACCAGGGGACGTAGTTATTGGGGTTCATTATAAAAATTACTTAAATTTCTGCAAATGAGATCCAGTAGAGTATCACCTTTTGTCGTTCGGAAATAAACTATTCGCTTTAACCCTGTCATTTTACCTATATTTAAGCTTTCAGCATTTAGAGTTGAAAATGAAGGAAAATGAAAATCAGAATTCGGAACTTTTTTTTCTGTTATTTTAGTTATTTTCATCTTTGACTGTGACTGTGACGGGACATTAGCCAGGGCTATTTTTGGAAATCCGTTCTGCTTTATTTTGGTTGGCGTTGCACGAGCTGGTGATCTCAGAATGGTAGTTAAATGATATTTTTCCAGGTCGTGAATCTTTTTCTAATAAATACATTAATCTCATTCTTATGAATACATTAACATTTGGATGAAATAACTTCTTACATAGGGGAACACTGATTTATACTTTATACTGGAAAAGGAAGAACATAAATCCGGCCCTGGAGTTGCGAGAAAACCATTTAAAGCCTTTTTTGTCAACAGACCTTTCCAAATCAATCAAGTTCATTTCTGCAGCCATTAATTGTGTCAGCTTAGACTACTGAGTCAGGGAAAGAATTACAATTGTCTACAGCTTGAATACTCGAAATGTTTGCTCTGATGTTACTCTTCTATTTTCTTATTTCTTAATGTTACTCTTTGTTTCTGATACTCTTTCTATTAAATCTGATGTTACTCTTTTATTTTCTTTCTCTTGATTTTCTTTGATTCCCCTCCTCCCTTTTTTATATTCTTTCAGTTCATTTTTTGCGCAAAGAAAGCATATCTTCATTTCCAACTACGTTTTCCACATCTCAATCCTGAAATGAGATTGTGAATTCAAAAATTTTTCTTCGTGGAACATCTTCTCTAAGGCTCGTTTCGAGGAAACCAAGAAAAAAGTTTCCGCCTACATCGAAAAGATCGGTTACAACCCAGCATCCGTTGCCTTTGTCCCAATTTCTGGTTAGCACCGAGACTAAATCTTTGAGCCATCTGACAGACTTCCATGGTGCAATGGGTGGGTCATTGAGTGCAAAGAAGGCAAGGCCGCACAACTGAAAACCCCTTCGGGTGAGTTTAAATTGATAATGGCCGTCGCTTGTTTCTTGGAACCGATTTGAGACTTTTCAACCACTTTCAGAGAATGCATTGTTTCCATTTTTAGAGTACTTCCATTTATCCATCGAATAGTTATAGGACCTAAAGTCTTAACCAATGTGGTATGCTAGAACTATCAAATTCATCTTTTTCTTCTATTTTACGGTTGACGTTTGTCATCAAGTCGTTCAACTTCAAGGACCCACCTACTGCTGGTGGCAAAGTCATCAAGGCCACTGAGAAGGCTGGAAAGAAGAAGTGAATGGCCATTCCCTGTGGCGCGTTCCGCGTAAATTCTTCTGGCGTCTAGTCGTGTACATATGGCTATTATTACACTGCTGTCATAGAAAGAAAGGAGTTTCGCAGAAAAGCTTTGTTGCGGCTTAATTTTATTTATAGCCGCTAGCGAATGTTTCTGTTTTATATTTTATACTTTCAGCTGCGATTTTTTGTCAAATGCTGGTCGCCAGTTTCTATCGAGTATAACTCAAGCCAATTTATTTCAATCGGCCTTGACTTCTCACTTTTTTAGTTCTCGAAAACGTCATTTTTGCTCCGAGCTACTTCTAAATGTTCAGAAAACGGCAAGATAGAGCAGCTGTTAAATTATTTTAACCACTTGACCAACCAGTTAGCTGAGTGGTTAAGGTGATCGACGTCTTTTGTTTAACTTTAAAACTTTGTAGGTCAAAATAGATATTTCGTTGCTACAGCCGTTTGGACCCTGTCGCACCCAAAGATCCTTAATAGCTACCAGTAGTAAGTACATGTGGAATTTGCGCCCTTTACGTTCCCTGGCAGCTTTCCATGGTTGATTACCAGACTAATTCAAGTTTCTGGGCCAAGCAGACAAGTTTCTGGGCACAAAACCTACCAGACAAGTTTCTGGGTCAACCAGACAAGTTTCTGGGCTAATAGGTGTATGGGAATACTGTGGGTATGTCATATACGGCAAGCTAAATGGAATTTGAGGGTCGATAAAGTGAAATTATGTCACTATTCTAGTTTTTTTTGTTCTAAACCAGTATTGCCTATAGCTTAATATATTCAAAATATTTTTTAGATATCTCTAATAGTGTATGTGTCTTCTGCGTCAGAAAACCAGTGGTAAATCCCGTATCAGAAAACCGGTGTGTCTTGTTTAGCTGCCAATATATATCAATTTTTTTTTGTATGTATTCAGGTTTCAGATTAGAATTTCCTACAGTTTGAATAGTTCATTCAATCTAGTAGTAGCAATATTTTTTGCAATCATTTACATATATATGGAATATTCTAAGCGACTTCTGGGGAGTAAAAAATTTTCTCATTATTATAATAAAAAAAGAAATTTATTTTTTTTTGTCTCGTCATTAAGTTAGGGAAGAATTTCCTTCCTTTCTTACGCTTTTTTTTCACCGTGTTGTTAGCTCTTTTAAAAAAGCATTTCGCTAAATATTCGAAAAAAAGGATCAGTCAGTTTCGATATAATAAAAAAGAAATCTATTTTTTTTGTCTCGTCATTAAGTTAGGGAATAATTTAATTCCTTTATTACGCTTTTTTTTCACCGTGTTTTTAGCTATTTTAAAAAAGCATTTAAATAAATATTAAAAAAAAAACAGGATAATTAAGTTTCGAGATAATAAAAAGAAATCTATTTTTTTTGTCTCGTTATTAATTTAGGGAAGAATTTCCTTCCTTTCTTATGCTTTTTTTTCACCGTGTTGTTACCTCTTTAAAAAAAAGCATTTCGCTAAATATTCAAAAAACAGGATCAGTCAGTTTCGCTATAATAAAAAAGAAATCTATTTTTTTTTGTCTCGTCATTAACTTAGGGAAGAATTTCCTTCCTTTCTTACGCTTTTTTTTTTCACCGTGTTGTTATAACTTTTAAAAAATCATTTAACTAAATATTAAAAACGGGGGTCAGTCAGTTTCGCTATAATAAAAAAAAGAAATATTTTTTTTTTGTCTCGTTATTAAGTTAGGGAATAATTTCCTTCCTTTCTTACGCTTTTTTTTTACTGTGTTTTTAGCTCTTTTAAAAAGCATTTCGCTAAATATTCAAAAAACTGGGTCGGTCAGTTTCGCTATAATAAAAAAAAGAAAAAATCTTTTTTTTTTCTAGTAATTAAGTGGCTTTTTTTTTTCAAAATTGAGTTATTAATTAACTTACGAACTATGCCTAAAAGGGGCACTTTAATTGTTACGAACTGGGGCACTTTAATTTTTGATATGGAAGGAGAAAAAAAAGTTATTTGCTTGCAATGATTTATTTAGTCAAGGTTAACTGCTTGTGTAATTTTTTTCAACTTTTAGGAGTTTAGCACTGTGATATTCTTAATTTACATATATAATTTTTAAAAAGCTTTTCATAAAAAAAAAATATAATTGTCAACTTTTCGTGTTTCATAGTATGGAATTGAAGGCCTAATGCCCTCCGTTAATCTTCTGAATAAGTAAGAATTGAGCTAGCTAATTAAATTGCGTCATTTTTCAACTTTTGGGGGTTTGATATTAAAGGGGTAGTACCCTCCCGTAAGCTAAGTAGTTTTAAAACTGAAAATGACTTTTATTTTAGAACGCTGTTGATCAATCATCACGGCAAAAACGAGTAAAATTGAATGAAGCCCATGAAAACGCTGAGACAGGAGTAATCAAGCCAAGTGCCAGCTCTATACAAAGCTCTATGCAGCCTGGGAGGAAATTCAAGAGAGAGTGGATGCTTTCATATAATGCTTCAATCTCATCCGATCAAGATGGGGGGGGACACTCCTCTTCATGCTTTACCAGGGACTTCAGGTGTACAAGCGCAGTCAGAATTTGTAAGTATATATAATTTTTTTTTCTTTCTGTATTTTCAAAAATAAGGCAAATTTTCTCAAGCGCATAACTTTTGATGAGTAAAACTTAAATTTGTTTCTAAGCTATTCTATAATAATCCTATTTCATTTTCTTTCATTAAGATATTAACACAGGAAAAATCGCATAAATTGGTTCCACAGCGCATTTAAAATCTGACGCTGTTTCCGCAGCATGTTGTAGACAAATAGGCTATATGATTTGTGGTGGGAAACGATGATACACGACGTTGGAGCAATTTAGCGTGCATTTGCGTGCGTTCGCACGCGTGTGTGTGCGCTTGTGTGCGCGTGTGTGCCTTTGTGTGTGTGTGTGTATGTACGTTTGCATGCATGTGAGAGTGTGTACGTGTGTTATAAACAAAATTTGTAATATATTATTAATTGTTTTTTAAATAATGCTATAAGCAAAAATTTGTAATTTATTACGCATTTGTTTGATAAATTCGAATCCAATTGATGTTTTCTAATGCAATAATCCAATATTTCTTTAAACAAACTAACTATATAAGCAAATCACTATTTCACAGTTGACAATCATTCTTAAACTGGGATATGTTTTTGAGCTTTTGCGCCTATCCGGTTCTTATCAAATGTCCCATCAGGAAGCTTGAATTTTAATCCGACAGGTATAAATTTGAATGTTAATCGATCGCTCGCTACAAAGCGGAAGTTTCAAATAACAGGATGTTTCTTATATTAGATATTAACACAGGAAAAATCGCATAAATTGGTTCCAAAGCGCATTTCTATCTGACGCTGTTTCTGCAGCACGTTATAGTCTAATAGAATATAGGCTAAGGAGTTAGAAACGCAATTTAAAGCTGTAAGAATATTTCAGCGTGTGTTTGTGTGTGTGTGTGTGTGTGTGTGTGTGTGTGTGTGTGTGTGTGCATGCATGTGCGCATGTGTATGTGTGTTATTAATAAAATTTGTAATTTATTATTTAATGTTTTGTAAATAATTCTATAAGCAAAAAATTTTTAATTTATTATGAATTTTTTTGATAAATTCGAATCCAATTAAGAAAAAAAAAGAAAAAAAAAGAAAAGTGTGATATAATTGTGATAAAAACTTTCATCAAAAAAAAAACTTAATCCCTTCATTTTATAGTTTAAGGGGGAAGCTGTGAAAAATTCTGACTTCCCAGGTCCGGGACTTCAAAGTATCATGGGTAATTGTCCCCTCTCGCCAGATGTTAGTGAAGGTACGTTATTTGATATCCCCCT